>NW_024070212.1:79767134-79788574 GCF_014754425.2 Oryx dammah
GGATGGATAGATGAGTGGATGGGTGGATGGATGGATGGATGGATGGAGGGGTAAGTAGATGAGTAAGTGGGTAGGTGGATGAGTGGATGAACAGGTGGGTCAGAAGGTAGGCGGTTAAAGGATGGAAAGGTGAGTGAATGGGCAGGTGAAGGAATGGATGGATGGATGACATTACATATAAGACATGACAGTCCCTTATAAACCATGAATACAGAGATAGGAATGATTTTTAATATGCATATGAAGATTTCAATTTGAAAACCAATGTTGTCTCTCAAGTGGGTCAGCTCAGAGAGTCTGTAAACATATTACCAAGAGGGTTTCATGTGTCTTAAGGATTAAGAGTTAAGATCAAAGGTAGTTAAGGTGAAGGTGAAGTCACTCAGTCATGTCCGACTCTTTGTGACCCTGTGGACTGTAACCTACTAGGCTTTTCCGTCCATGGGATTCTCCAGGCAAGAATACTGGAGTGGGTTGCCATTTCCTTCTCCAGGGGATCTTCCCGACCCAGGGATTGAACCCGGGTCTCCTGCATTGGAGGCAGACGCTTTAACCTCTGTGCCACCAGGGAAGCTTAATTTCAATTTTATTTCCCTATTTCCTAGTTGTGTGACTTTGGTAAAGTTTCTTAACTTCTCTGGGCCTTGGTTTCTTCATCTATATAATAAGAATGAATACCTTATAGCATTCTTCAAAAGGATAAATGAAGCAGTCCATGTAAAGCTCTTAACATAGTGCCTATAATGTAATGTAAGTCACTCAGTCGTGTCCGACTCTTTGCCACCCTGTGGACTGTAGCCCACCAGGCTCCTCCGTCCATGGGATTCTCCAGGCAAGAATACTGGAGTGGGCTGCCATTTCCTTCTCCAGGGGATCTTCCTGACCCAGGTATCGAACCCAGGTCTCCCACATTGCAAGCAGACGCTTTAAACTCTGAGCCACTAGGGAAGCCCAACATAGTGCCTGGCATTCAATAAAAGGTAAGGAAAATTTCAAAATAAGTAAATACGATGGGGCTGATTAACCTGGGGCTTTTTGGTGTGGCCAGGAGCCTACCTAACAAGCAAGACGTATTATTTATCAAAATCATTTTCAGGGAGACCAAAGTAGTCTAAATGGACACATGCTAATTAAAACTTCTAAACAAAGATATGACAGTCCAGAGACCAGAATTTGGAACCACTAAGCTTCTCAAATTTGAAAGATAGTTCAACAGAACAGGGACTTCAAAACCAGAGACTTCAGATATAGAGTTATTTTGAAATCTGAGCACAGCTGTTGTTTCCTTAATGAAAAATCAGAGGATTAGGAATGGGAAAGAATCGCATCTATCCACAAGGTCCCCGTAGGTTGCGGTCGTTGCAACCAGAGTTGAACCCGGTGCAGGGGCATGAGCGGATTTACTCAGAGCACAGGATGCGGACAGTGGCTGAGCCCCGCAGACGTCCCTGCAGGCTCCATTGGTGTGAGATCAGAACAGGGGCTCCCACAATGTCAATGACCTACAGTGCTGGGAGGGCTGCTGCCCTGGTTTCCCATTTCCCACTGGAGGACCGGAGTCTCAGGGGAGAGCAATGCTTGTGCTGGGGGAGGTACAATGCGGCCAACGTGTACTCACTTCTCTTACCTTCTCATGCCCTCTGTCTTGGTCTCTGGGGTGCAGGTGGGTGCTTAAACCTCACCCTCGCGTTCTAGGATGTCCTGCTCTTGAATAGATGTAACTTATTCCTGGGGGGTGGGGAGCTAGGCCAGGATCAACCTGTGTCGGCTTCCTGGTGACGTCACCCTCCCCTCCGTGCCTTTCTTCTCCCCTGGCCCCAGGCCTCCTTCGCTGAGCTGTAATTGTCCTTCTTTCTCCCTCCCCAAACTGAGCTTCCTCAAAGATGGAGAACACGTCCTTCCTTACTCACCACTACATCCTCAGTTGGCACGTATATATTTGATGACCTAAGAGGAAGGAAAGGAGGAAAGAAGGAGGAAAATTCAGTTGATTTCTCAGTGACCTTTAAGAAAGGATTATCTAGAAAAACAGGGATCAGCAGGTGTTCAGAGGCCTGAGTGCATTCCACGTATCCCAAATACAGCAAGGAGCACACAGCAGCCACTCAATAATTGCTAATAATACTAATTGTAATGTAATAATAATAGTAATAAAATAATAATAACTGTGATAATAATAACTACCTCACTCTGCCAGTTAAGATCATTAGAATGCCTAGGTGTCCATGTAAGACCAAGACTTAAGATTTCCCAAAAAGATGGTTTTGGAATCAGCTATGGTGATCCTTCTTTCGGAAGCACGTCTGCATCAGCCTGTGGGGAGAGGAGTAATGGAAGATGTTGCAGCTGGGTCCCACAGAGGGTCTGGAGCCAAACCCACAGACACGCATCCTCAAGCTCCCTAACAAGAGTGGCCTGAACTCAGTGTCAGGAGCTGGGGTCTCTGGAACCACAGGGGTCAGAAAGACAAGAAGGAGAACAAGTGACAGGGGGTGGGTCTCTATGAGGCAGGAGAGGAAGCCTGAATGGACTTCCCCCAGCAGGGTCTGTAAGAGCTTCTGACAGTACCGCTGGCTGTGCCCAAATCCTGCAAAGGTCAGAGTGAAAGTCAGGCAATGCTGGGACGATGATGGCCACTCTGACTGGTGTGAGGTGATAGCTCAGTGTAGTTTTGATTTGCATTGCTCTAAGAATTAGTGATGTTGAGCATCTTTTCATGTGTTTTTCAGCCATCTGTATGTCTTCTTTCTAGGTATGCCTTGAGAAACTAACTGGGTCAAATAATTTGGGGAAACAAGTGAGCAAAGCAAAGTTCTTCAAGTTTTCTTACTTTTAGGACTTCTTGCCTGCTCACATGCCCTGTGACTCTAGGAGAGACTGGTATAACTAGTGGTTCCCAAATTTATTCACAGGATCTGTGTTCCCATATATGTCAAAGACTAGGATTCTATAATGTATACCTCAGGAAATGCGTCTTTGGAAAACCAGTTGTCATATCTTGCTTTAAGCACAAGACTCCAGGAAGAGTTTTTTTAATTTATTTTTAATTGGAGGGTATTGCTTTACAATGTTGGGTTGGTTTCTGCCATACAACAATGTGAATCAGCCATAAGTATACATATACCCCCTCCGTCTTGAAACTTCCTCCCACCTATGCCCCATCCCAGCCCTCTCGGTCATCATAGAGTCCTGGGCTGAGCGTCCTCTGCTATACAGCAACTTCCCACAAGCTATCTGTTTACATATGGTAATGCATATATTCCAATGCTACTCTCTCAGTTCTTCCCATCCTCTCTGTCCCCACTGGGTCCACAAGTCCATTCTCTGTGTCTTCATCTCAGGCCTGTCCTGCAAATAGCTTCATCAGTACCATTTTTTCTAGAGTTTTTAACAATGGAAACAGCAAGAAACTACGTTCTTGGCTTCAGAGCTAGGCTCTCCCTTCAGACAAAGACTTCCCAAGAGAGATTAGCAGCTCTTAAAACTAAAGAATGTGTAAAGTGTAGTGGTTGGAATAACACAACCCTACGTTTGAGTCCTTGCTCCACAGTTACCTAAGACTTTAAGTCAGTCATCCTCTGTGAACCTTGGTTTCCTAATCTGTAAAATGGGGATACTAATCTATCCCTTTTTTATAGGGTTATGGTGAGAAATAAATGCGGTAGAGGATGCGGTATGTTGCCTACTACATAGTTATATGCTCAAAAGATGCTTTTATTATTACAATGATACAAAAATATCACAACATTTCATATGCGCCCCATTTTTTACTCTAGTTTTTTATTTTAAGAGAGAGGAAAAGGAGACAGGGAGAGAGAGAGGGAAAGTGCAAACATTCTGACTTGGAAGGGAACTTATGCTTTGAAGCTGACAAGTATAATTTGTCTTGAGACTGCCAAGCTCTTGGGTTGAGCCTTCATATTAGAAAAAAGAAAAAAGAGACAAGTGAGATTAATCTGGGGCCTTCATTACTTACTCCATCTGGCCTGGCTTGGCACAGCCCCTTCCCTCTACAAACCGATTACTCCTTCAAAAGCCTCAGCAAAGTGGCCTCTAATGGGTTCTGACATGGCAGGAATGGCGCTCGCACAGCATGGAGATAAGGGCCCCAGCATCAGGGCCAAAACACTTCCAGCGCTATGGCCCAGATGCTCCACCACAAAAGAAAGAAATTAACTGAAAGGGAGCCAAGGCCTCCGGGCCAGGGTGGATCTCAGGATTCCCAGGAGCACCTGGTTCCCTACGGCAGAGAGCAGCAGAAGCAAGGCTCACCTGGATAGGACCAGTGATATGGATTATCTGACGGGGGCATGTTCCAGGGTCCAGGGATACTTATTAATCTGACTTTGCTGTCACACTGGGGATAGGTAGGTGCTTGGGGGGAAGTAAAGAAGCTTGGTGTTTTTAGACATTTGCCAGTAAAAACCTGCTGAGGAGGCTTTCTCACCTTTTCTTCCGGTGCACATGGCCACCCCATGGGATACGACTGGGAGGCAGAGGAGGAGTGAAAAGAGGAACTGACGTTCACTGACCACTGACTGTGCTCCAGGCAGTCCGCACACTCACAGAAGCCTGAGAAGGAGATATCACTACTGTCTCCTTGAGAGAAGGCGATGTGTGTGTCCTGTGTCACCCAGTAAGTGAACAGAGGACTGTCCACCTGTGGGTCCATGTTGGTAGCTGGGCTGTTTCGCTCCTTCAGTAGCAGCCTCTGGAACTGAGAGAAATTAGGAGATGGGAGAATCTTCCGCAGCCTCAAGAGGTACCGACTCTGTGGCCTGAGATTGTGGAACATAAAGGCAGCCTTTGAGCCACTCTGAGAAAGATGGATTCTTGAACAGAGGACACAAACCACATCAGTGGATCCATCAGGGATTGTTTATCTTGAATCGGGAGACTGCCAGTTACTGAAACAAAGGTTTTGCTTCTGAGCTGCTTTCAAAGGCTCGGAAACTTTGGCTGCTGAGGCACAAGGTGTCAAGGCCAAGCTTGGTGGCTCCCAGGGCCTCAGAGAAATGAGTTTGGGAGGCTTGGTGAGTCAGAGACTGTACAATACTGCCCTCTCCTGGGAGCAAGATCCATCTGGTCTGGCCAGGCAGAAATCCAGCTCAGAATACCTGACTAAATTACACGTTAGTTTCTCTGCTTCCCCAGGGAGACTTCTGTGGTCACATTACAAATCTGGACTGCCAATGTTTATTTATTAGTTCATAAAGCCCATGGAGATGGAAAGTATGGGCTTCCAAGTCAAACGCTGGCCCATCTGTTTCATTTTTTAAAAATTCAACAAATCTTTGAGTGAGTGAAATTTGCTCAGTCTTGCCTGACTCTTTGTGACCCCATGGACTATACAGTCCATGGAATTCTCCGGGCCAGAATACTGGAGTTGGGGAGTGGGTAGCTGTTCCCTTCTCCAGGGGATCTTCCCAACCCAGGGATCGAACCCAGGTCTCCCACATTGCAGGTGGATTCTTTACCAGCTGAGCCACCAGGGAAGCCAAACAAATATTTAGAGTCCCTAATTTGTGCCAAGCATTGTGGTTGGCCCTGAATACATAATCAGTGTATCAAGGCAAATGGTCCCTAACTTCATGAATTTTATAGTTTAGTGGAGAGGCTGAGCTATAAACAAGGAATTGTCCTTTTGTAAGTGAGGAATTTATTACTGTGATGAGTGTTTAGAAGGAAAAGCACAGGATGCTGTAGGAGTACACAGTGTGGAAGGGAAGAGGAGGACTCTGGCCTGGTCAGTTAGTAAGGAAAGCTTTGCCTAAGGACGTGGTCTATATGCAGACATGTGAAGGATCTGTAGGAATTAGCCAGCAAAGTGATTTGGGAGAACATGTGTGAAGGCCCTGACACAGGAAGAAGCCTGGTACATTTGAAGAACTAGAAGCTCTGTCCTGATGCAGAAAGAGAGAGAGAGAGAGAAAGAAAGTGGTGTGAAGTGAGATTGCAGAAATAGGCAACAACCAAATCACACAGGGCCTTAGAATGTCATGTGAAGGATTTGGCCTTATATTGGCCAAATCTCTTTTTGTTACATATGACAAAAACTTAATGCAAATTAGTTTAAGCTGTAAAGGCAACTTTTTGGTTCATATATTTGGAAAGTCTGTCATTAAAGCTTCAGGTATGGCTGGATCCAGGAATTCAAATAGTATTATCAAGACTTTCTTTTCAATGAGTTAATTGTCTTTGCCTGTTTCTGCATTTCTTGCTAGTTGGCCTAATTTTCTCCTGCAGTGACATATTCTGTCAATCGGTAGGAAAATAGTAACTGATATTCACCATACCTACCTATATCTTTATAATTTACAATCCAAAAGGAATAGAAAGTTATCCCTCCATCTCCATTTTGAAAAGAAAAATCAGGGAAAGACAGTTGGCTCAGCTTTGGTCACATGCCAGAACCACTGGATTCATTAGACCTATCACTATGTGCACTGGGAGAAGGGTGAAGAAAGAAGAAAGGGAGGCATCATGACTGATAGCCTTGGAGCTATATGGAATATGGGGGGTGGGAGAGACTCCCCTGAGAAAATGGTACTGCTTATAGAAAAAAATGGGGGAAAATGTGGCATATATAAAAACATTGACAAAATACCATCATAATTAACAAAAAGCTGTAAGAAACCACTGATAGGCTGTATGCAAGTGAAAAACAAGATAAGATTTATTTCTTAAAAGACCACACTGGCTATTATAAGACTGAAATGGAAATAAAGGGGTAGAAGCAGAAAGGACTTCAGATTCTAGGCAAACTAAAACATCTCCCTACAATGTAGAAATTATCTAGAAATGCTCAATAAACTATAGCAAAGATCCTTTTATTTTTTTAATATGTATTTTTATTTATTTATTTATTTGACTGAGCTAGGTCTTAGTTTCAACATGAAAGCTCATTAGATGTGGGATCTAGTTCCCTGGGCAGGGATCAAACCCAGGGCCCCTGCATTGGAAGCACAGAGTCTTAGCCACTGGACCACTGGGGAAGTCCTGCAAAGATCCTTTTAAATGCAGAGTAGAACTTGTGAGAAAGTATGAGAAAAATCTTTAGGAGGCAAAGACAAGGAGGAAATTGAAGAATGGAGCATTGAGTAGCTGAAGCTACTTTCCCTTGGAAGTTCTTCCAGTCTTAGGTAACCAAGAAACTTACATTTCAGCAGCCCTAAAAGTAGAGTCTTAGGTCTAAATGAGATGGGCATTAGATCTGAGAACCTTCCTACCCCTGACCAGACCCCACATAAAGCTGGGAATTTCAGTAAATCATGAAATAATAGACCAGGGAAAAAAAAATATACCCATCATCAAGGAGAGATAATAAGAAAGCATTTGTGTCTTGATCTGGCCTCTAGGTAGGAAAAAAGCCATCACTTTAAAGAGTATATAGATACGAATCTTCTCATGAGTTTGGGGTTGAAATTCGTTCTGTGTGCATGGTCCTGAAATCTTCAACTTTAAAGCAATTCCAAACAACTCAAACCATGGGGAGTTCCTGGTGAAAACAAACACATACTTTTCTAGAGATCCTTAATCTAGGATGCACTCAAAGAAAATTTCTGCTGAGTATGTGTTCACAGTCCCATGCTGAGGTTTTCAGCCAACTTTTTCCCCCTGTGATGACCACATGGACCTTTAGCTGACCAGTGGCCACCAGGGCATTCCTGACCCCTTCCTGACCCCTTCCCCATCTGCTTCTGGCATTCCTAACCTGTCCTCATGATTCCTCTTCTTATCTATTGCTGAACTGAACCCACCATAGCCTTGATATTTGCATCATTTCTCAGACTTGGAACTCCGGTCTCCTTCTCAACCTAGCTTGGGGTTTCCTGTAGTTATGCTGGCCCCAGAGACAATTTTTCTCCATCTTTTAGGTCCAGCCTGGCTTTGAGAGCCTATGTTCTGGCATGACCCTACATCTACTATGCCCTTCTCAGTTTGCCCTGACCCTGCATTCCTGGACCAGGACAGAGGGAACAGGAGAAAAGGAGAAGAGAACCAGGGCAGGCTCTGGGTTGGTCTTCATCCCAGTCTGTGACATCTCATGGGGAGGTGATGTGGCCTGTGGAGCCTGAGTGCCTCCTAACACAGAGCCCCTGGGCCCTCTTGCTGACCAGGCGCGAGTGAGACAATAGATGTGGGAGGCTCTCCTGTGTGGGCTCTCATCCCAAATTGAGAAGTGATGAGGGGGCTCTAGAAACCTGAATTATTTCCCACACCATGGCCCGGGGCAGTGAGGCTGGCAACGTAGAATGACAGCACTGAGTTCTGAAAGTGTTTGTTACTCGGTCATGTTGACTCTTTGCAACCGCATGGACTGTAGCCCACCAGGCTCCTCTGGCCATGGACTTCTCCAGGCAAGAATACTGGAGTGGGTAGCCATTCCCTTCACCAGGGGATTTTCCTGACCCAGGGATTGAACCTGGGTCTCCTGCATTACAGGCAAATTCTTTACTGTCTGAGCCACCAGGAAGTCCTTCAAATAACTGTCTGACTTAGAGTAACAAGTCCAACACAGCATCTTTGTGAAGGAAATAAAACCACCAGCAGGCCAGAACCCCTGAGGGAGTGAGCTGCAAATTTGCCCTGTGCTACATACCCATCTGCTATCCTGAGAGACAAAGGCAGGACCTTGACAGCCCTGACAGGCCAGGAGAATAACCACAGCCATGGCACCCTTCCGAGCCAGACACTCAAGGTGTCATGGAGGGAGACCGTGGGCCCCGTGAGCTCACATATGGAGATGTGTTTTGCTAACAGCTCTGGGTGGAAGCTGACTCTGGCCCTGGGCTGTGTGCCCTGTGCAGGCACCCTGGACCCACCATTCTCACAGGTCTCCATGCATATATGCCTTCCCCTAGTGCCTGTCACGGGGAATTGTCATTGTTGGTTTAATGACTTTGTTCTTGACTAGCACGTGATCTCCAGTATAGAGCGGTGGCCAGAACATAGTATGGGCTCAATATAGCTATTAAATGTGTTACATCTGTGTGTGCTAAGTCGCTTCAGTCGTGTCCGACTCTTTGCAATCCCATGGACTGTAGCCCGCTAGGCTCTTCTGTCCATGGAATTTTCCAGGCAAGAATACTGGAGTGGGTAGCCATTCCCTTCTCCAGGGATCGTCCCAATCCAGGGACCAAACCCAGATCTCCTGTATTATGGGCAGATTCTTTACTGTCTGACCCACCAGGGAAGCCCTACAAAAGCTAAAGCTAATAATAAATGCTCACCTTTAGGATTCTGATAAGGATTCAATGACATGGCATATATAAACTGATTAAATGGTCTCTGGTACTGAAAGGTAGTCAAAATATTTAAGTAGTAGTGACTTACACAGTTTGGGGGAAATAATCTGATTGCTATATGTCACGTTTACTGCAAATCTGCCTATTTGACAATACTGTTGTGGAGTCAGATTCAGAGGACTCCTACAGGTGAGGTCTCAAAGTGGCAGATGGAAAAAGCCAAAGTGTAGAAAAAAGCTGGGACCATGATCTTAAATTAGTGAAATCAAACTTTAATTCACTACTGAGTTTAAAAAATATCAGCACCATTATTTTACTAATATGTTTTATACTATTTCCAAAATCATGACTGATTTTGGAGTAGTCTCATTCAGCAGTAACTACTAATTTTCTCCATATTGGGCATCAATTGACAGACTGACTGTTTATATTCAAAAAGGCTTTCATACCCACAAATGTTGGTTAAACATTTGTATATTCCTCAGAAGTAGCGAATAAGTTTTCATTGACATTCCCACCACCACTGATAAGTATTTCTTTTCCAGTGCATTGTATTGAGGTATCTGGGGCCCTATCTGGACTTAGTAGAAATAGTGCTGCAGTTGATTAGATGTACAATGTGTCTGTCATGGGCCTGGGAACAGGAAACAATAGCACATGTCTATACTTGGAAAATTGACAAATGGATGCTCTCAGCAAAAATAATTTCAAGATTAAATTCATTCTCCTGCCCATCTGACTCAGAATGGTATTTTTAGGGGGGGAAAATACTAATCCAAGCATTATGACAGACTGTGTTTTCCAGAAGATGGCTATAGAGCTTCCAGCCACATGCAATATGACCTTGCCACTCCTCCAAGAAGAGGTAGATGTGATGCCCCATCCCTAGAATCTGGGCTGGCCTGAGTGAGTGGGTCATCACCAGCTAGATGTAGCAGAAGTGATGCTGCCAGACTTCTGAAGCTGGATAGGAAAGGAGACCCAGCTTTTGCCCGACTTTCATGACACACCTGCTCTCGAGAAGCTTCCTCTGGAAGCCAGCACCAGGTTGTGAGGAAAGCAAGCTATACAGAGAGATGGTGTGTAGGCCAAGCTGCTGACATTCCCAGCTGAACCCAGCCTTCAAGTCTGAGAGGCTCTGGATGATTCCTGCCCCTAGCCCACGAGTCATTCCTAGCTGCTCCAGCCTTCCCGGGTGAGGGCTCAGACTTGGTGGAGCAGAAATAAACGATCTCCTCTGTACTCTGTCTGCTTTCCTGACCCCCAGAATCTGTGAGCCTTTGTTGTCGTTCCATCACTAAGTCATGTGCAACTCTTTGCAGCGCTATGAACTGTAGTACACCAGGCTCCCCTGTTCTTCACTATCTCTCAGTGTTTGCTCAAATTCATGTCCATTGAGTCAGTGATGCTATCTGATCATCTCATCCTCTGTGGCCCCCTTCTCCTTTTGCCTTCAATCTTTCCCAGCATCAGGGTCTTTTCCAGTGAGTCGGCTCTTTGTATCAGGTGGCCAAAGTATTGCAGCTTCAGCTTCAGCAACAGTTCTTTCAATGAATATTCAGGGTCGATTTCCTTTCAGATTGACTGGTTTGATCTCCTTGCTGTCCATGCAAGTTTAACACCACTAGCTTTGGGGTGCTTTGTTATACAGCAGTGGAAACCAAAGAAAGCATCCCAAACCCCAAGGGTGGGTGGAGATGGTGGACCAGCTTTCTCCTTCATTGTGATTTTGAGACTGTGCACAGGACAGGAGAACTCTCCATTTCTTTATCTGGAATAATAATAGCTCTCTATTAAAGTACAGAAATGAAGTCAGAAACCAATGGAGACAGAGCTTTTATGAGACAGAGTGTTTATGAAACAATGCTGCCATGAAAAGCAAATGATTGGTACTCTTGACTAGCCCTTCTGTCAACTGGAGAGTGGCACTCTGAATCATGAAAGACATGCTTTGGGAAAAATAGTTATTATCCTTCACCCACAAATCCAACTTAATGTATTTAGGTACAGTTTTCACATTTGGTAAAAACAGAGCCAAAGCCCTCAAAACTTCCCACAGGACCAACAGACAGACATGAGACATACTGTTGCTGGCAGTAACCTCCCTTCTTTTGGATAATGACATGTCAAGTTTGTGGGACTGCTTCTTGCTTCTCATAATAGAAATGGAGGAGAGCCACTCAGTCTCCCAGAAGTACACACTGTGTGCCCTCCAGTGTGAGGCCCAGGGCCAGCCGCACGCCTGTTCGCATCATGGCTTCCCTTCCAAGAACTTGCTGGGAGGTTGGGGGAGTTGGGTCTTGCGCCTGCCTTTGTTGAGTCTACTCCTTAAAGAAAAATAACTCCTTTCTACTTTCAGGGTAAATTGGTATTAATAGAACTCTCCTTCAGTTACACCTGCAAATTAACTTTTTTAAAAAATTTATTTATTTGGCTACGCCAGGTCTTTGTTGCTGCAGGTGGAATCTAGCTCCCTGATCAGGTACTGAATCCAGGTCCCTCCATCAGGAGCATGGCCTCTTATAAGTCCCCATAACTAACTTTTGTAGCAATGGAGATAAAATACTTTTAACATGTAAATCTGTGTGTGTGATGTCACTTTGGTCATGTCCGACTCTTTGTGAACCCATGACTATAGCCTGCCAGGCTCCTCTGTCCTTTGGATTTTCCAGGCAGGAATACTGGAGTGAGTTGCTATTTCCTCCTCCAAAACATGTGAGTCTAGTTTTATTCAAAGTGACCATGATATATTTCCCACCCCCTACCATGGCCCACGCTGACCCTCTGTCCTGGGTACTTCTCACCTGCAGCTTCTAAAGCTTTGAGTTCTTGGTGAGCCAGTCACTAACTGTCAAAGTTGGTCAACTCACCAACTTTGCAGCCCACCAGGCTCCTCTGTCCATGGGATCCTCCAGACAAGAATACTGTTGTGGGTAGCCATTCCCATCTCCAGGGGATCTTCCTGACCCAGGGATCAAACCTGGGTCTCCCGCATTGCAGGCAGATTCTCTATCATTTGGGCCAAACACTGGTGAAAAAGGCAGTCCCTGTCTTCTGGGATTTCCAGGGCAGTAGGAGAAATGGAAGGTATATATATTAGCATAGGGTGTGATAAGTGCCATGAAGAGGGTGCTGCTGCGGGAACACTAGAAAAAGCTCCCAAGCCCAGGAAAAACTTTCTTGAAGAAGATGGTATTTAAATTGAGGCCTGAGGAAGCAGTAGGAGATGGGGAATATGGGGGAGGAGACGGTGGTGGAGGAAGATGATGCAGGCAGAAAAGAGCAGGTCTGAAGGCCTGGAGGCAAGACACCACAGCATTTCCAGAGGACAGCAGGTGGGTTCATTCCTGAAGCATCCAACATCAGGAAGAAATCAAACGAAGGGTGGGGGTAAGTGGCAGGCAGGTTTGCACGATCTTGTAGGCCACTCAAAGGCACTGGGACTTCAGCATTTGAAAAACACTTAATGGTGAATGAGAATACTGGATGAGAAGGGACAAGAGGAAGGCAAGAGGCCATGAGGGTTCCTCTGCTGTAACCCAGGTAGGATACAATGACTGCATGGTAGCTGCTGCTGTCTCTCACATCCATCTCCTCTTGCTGCGGATTCAGAATAGAAAAACATGAAGGGTGTGCCTCTCATACATTATGTTTTCTGGAAGATTCTTATACAGTAGGCCAATTTCTATCTGATAAGTCAACAGGAAATGCAGCAGAAGCAGCATGGATGAACTGTGGGGCCGAGGAGGCAGAGGGAGCCAGGCCCCAGAGCTGGCCTCGCTGCCACTGCTGGGAACTCAGTCTTTGCTGTCATTCTCCAGGAGGCAGGCCCCACCTGCTGAAAGCCTGGCCATTTCCTGGGCCTGAGGAACATCTCTGGACAGGAATCTGCTTTTCTGAGATGAGAGCTAAATGTCAAGAGGGAAGGGAAAAGTGAAATTTCAGAGTTGGGCCCCAGACAGTTCAAATCCAGTTTTCTCACTGAAATCCTCACCATGCCCCAAAGAAAACAGGGCTGACTCACAGACCACATCAGTCCTGGGGGCGGGGAAGCTTGGCTGTGAGTGCTGGCCAGGCTCTCAGGGCTCCGTCTCTTGGCGCTCCTGGGGGCACATGTGTTGGGGTGTCTCTCTGGAAGCCACAGAGGGAGGAAGGGCAGCCCATATCCCTTCCCACCCCCACTGCCTCGTGGCCCCGGCCACCTCCCTCTTTCCCCCTTGAGCCATCAGCTCCCAAAGCTGCAGCCAAGTGGATTAGGGAAAGCAGCTAAATTATGATCAAGGATGAGGAGGAAATTCTTGAAACTGTTCCAGGGGCCACAGGCCTGAACTGTCTGCAGCTGATTCAACAGATGGGGAGGCAAAAAAGGCTCATGGAAAGCGAGTAAGACTCGGGGTCAATATTCCGCTTCTGCCACATGGTATCTGAAAACCTGGGGCAGATTACTTAAGCTTCTGTTGAGCTACAGTTGCCTCAGCTCTAAAGAGGGCACAAGCATGTCTCATTTGGAGGGTTGCTAGAAAGCATCTAGCCCAGTGTCTAGGCACTTGGAAACTTTGGTTCTAACAGCCTGTGTTGCCTACACAATCCCTAAGGCACTTATCCTACACCGCCTTCTCTCTGTGTGGGACTTCATTCCTCCAGCCAGTCTCCAAGGCAGCTGGAGGGCAGTAACTATGCGTCACACATCCTTTCCTTCCCAAGGCATCTGGCACTCAGTGGGGCAGTGTGTGTTTTCTGGCTGACTGATACACTCCCGTATCAAGAGGGGGGGGGGGGGGTGGGAGGCGGGGGTGCTAGGCAACAATGCCAAAAATAACAGAGTCTCTGGCACCCAAGGCATACAGTGAAACTTTTTAATAAGTAAAATATGGGGGCATTTGCATGCTTTTCTTCCACCTGTTAGAAATAGTTCAGAAGTAGCCAAGTCAGTACCAGAGGCTGCCCTGCCTGGGAACATGCCATGCTTCTCCAGTGGTGTGAGCTTGGACAATAGCTGAACCTCATCTGTAAAGTGGGAAAATTCAAAGTACTTACATCGTAGGGTGATAGGGTGATTGATACTCTTACAGAGTATATGGAAAGGACTCAGCACAGTGCCCGGAGTAGGATTAATTAACGTTCAGTAAGTACTCCTCTCCATCTCATCGTTACCAAAGCTCAGTTCTGTTTGCTGGGCTGGACACCCTTGTTAAATGGTAACACTGGAAATCTCACCCCAGGTAAAGGCCCTGCTGCCTGGGATGGGGATTCCACCCTGGGTGCGGGAGGGGTGCAGAGCTAGGCTGCCTCTCTGGATCAGTCCATACAGCAAGGTGGCTTTGTGAGAAGTGCCTTCCAGACCACAAAATGCATTTCAAATATTTCGGTTATAGTTTATGTTTTTCTTATACTTTAAAGTCTAGAAAGAATAATGTAGGCACAATCCTAGTTCCCACTTATTGGACAACCTACTGTGAATGAGACACCCTGCCCCAGCTTTTCACTGTTTATGTTCTCAGTGGCCTGCAAAATTAGAACTAGGTTTCAAGCCCATTTTAAAGATAAGGAGAATGATATTCAAAGGTCATTCAAGGTTTCAAGTGAGATTCAAACTCAGGTCTGTTGGCTCCCAAAACTACACTTTTAACTACTGAGTTACACTCAGGGGCTGAATATAAACGTTCTAAGATGAATAAGATGCCAATGAGCTCAAGATTTCCAGCCAAATGCTGGTAATCCTGCTCTGAGATTCCGAGAGTTCTGCCTGTCCCCTCAACAGGCAGCGTGGCATCTCTGCACCCAGGGCACAAGGCAGTCTTTGCTATTTAAGATCTCCTGAACACTCTCTTCCTTCCCCTTGTTCCAAGTTAACCATGTCGAGCTTAATTTATCCACCGCGGAAGGATTCAGGGTTTGGTTGACCCTGCTAAGATTTGAAATTACAGTTCTTGAGCCTAATTTTAAACCTAGCACAGAGAACATTTTTTTCCTAGCTAGGACATCCAAACAAAATACAATACCACCCTCCCCCTCTTAAAAAAAAATCTGGTTTCTTTCTGAAATCAAAAGAGTGTTTTGTAAGAAAAAAAAGACACCAAGACATGGTACCTTATTTTGCTTTAATATCCCAAAATACTTGTGTGAATGGGACTATGCTGCAAAACAAGAGAAATCTGTAGACAAGTACGTCTCACTCTGAAGAAAGAACTGATTGGAGAGAAGGCAGCAGAAACTGCGTTTTGCTGGATGACATGTAAACATTAAATGAGGGAAAGGCTCACCAAGGAGAAAGGAATTCTCACTGTCATGTCACGGGGCAGATCCTAAGGATGGACGGTGGCCTCATAAACTGATGCTCAAGCTCCATCTTCCAGTGTAGTGTAAACTGGTGCTAGGAGACAAACACCCACACAGCAGCAGGGCACGAGGGCATGAAAAGGAACTGGCAGTAGTTTAAGCCTCTGGGTTCTTTCTTTTCTCTTTCCCACATGGCTCCTGCAGGCATATCAATTGGCAGAGCCTTGGAACAGTACCATTTGCCAACAATTGGTTAGTGGAAAAACCAAATCCTAAAAAGCCTGGGTGAATACTTTGTTTCTGTCTGTGCTCTTCAATCAGATGACTCGGAGGGCCTGGGGTGGAGGGACGTACCACATCTTGCCTGTCTTCTTAGGTGATAACAGTGGGTGCAGTGCGTCCCGTCTTTTCCTGGAGCTGGGACACCTTCAGGGCAATGGAAATAAGGGGGGCCAACATGACCTGAGGGAGACACAAAGAGAACGATCTTTGCCACCACTTTCTCTAGAGCAGATCCAGAGCTCCAGCCCTGACTTGGCCTCTGAGCTCCAAACCCTCATCTGTGTACTCTGATATCCCCAAGGCTCCTCAAACTCTCTAAGTCTAAAAACAAAGACATGGTTCTTTCCCCGCAAAGGAAACCTAGTTCCAGCATTCCCTATTTCAACAATGTGACGCCACAGTCTATCATATCTAGCAAATAAACAATTGAGAGTTGATCTTGACACCTCCTTCTCTCATATTCCCATTGTTGAACCCCCAGCATTCTAAGTGACTAACCGTCTATATCACCGAGTTTTCCCAATCCCAGTGCCAGAGCTCACTAAACCAAGTTCTCCCTTTTACCTGGAACGACGGTGCTTCCACATCAGCTTCTGCATCCTCCAATTTGTTTCCCACACTCTACCCAAAAATATCGTTTCAAAACACAACAACATCACCATCCCCCTACCTACTTCTCACTTGAAAAAAAAAAAGTGAAAGTCGCTCGGTCATGTCCGACTCTTTGCAAGCCTGAGGACTGTAGCCCGCCAGGCTTCTCTGTCCACGGAATTCTCCAGGCAAGAGTACTGGAGTGGGTTGCCATTTCCTTCTCCAACTTCTCACTTAAGTAAAAAAAAAAAAAAAAAGAAAATGCATTCTGCTGTTGCTTAGATAAATATTTTTAATATGAAAAAAGAACACTATGTATCTAGTTGAACTGCCCACTTTATAGATGAGGAAACTGATACCCAAAGAAGTGAAGTGAGTTGACCTGGTGATTCAAGGGCAGAGCCAAGAGTAGTTAATGTTCTATTGCCCACTGTTGCTTTCCCTCACCTAAATCTCCACCAACTCATTATACCTAGAAGAAAGTTGGAGAACCACTGCACAGGCTCACATACCACTTGCCACTCCCCTGGGGGCTCCAACAGCCCCAGTGAAGTGCTGAGGCTGAGTACCAGCAGCTCCAGAGTAGGGGAAGGCAAGTCCCCACCTGGTAAGAAGATACCCCTGGGCATGTGGGCCCCCTACATGCTCTCCCATCTCCTAAGGACTACAGTTTAGATGAAACATCTTTCATTCATTCTTTGTATCTACCAAGTGTCAGATATTAAGACAGAGAAGCTCCACTTCCTTTCTTGCTCTTGCTCTATTATTCTGTGGGTCGACAAGGCAGATACCATTGTCTTTGATTTTAGTTTTAAGGATGTCTCAACACCACAGGGATGTGGCAATAACAGAAACTGGTGCCTGGCCACTGGAAAATCTGAGAAAGTGAAGGATCCTTTCATTTCTCTCTTTTTGTAGTAAAAACAACTGTAAGAGCCACTTTTTCTCAAAAGCTAATCCCATATGTCAGCCACAATATTCTGAACTTTGCATTCATTGTCTCCTTAAATTCCTATAACATTGAGGTAAGTAGCATTCTGCCGTTTTACAGACAAAGAAACCAAAGCTCAGAACATTAAAAAGACTTACCCAAGGACACACAGGTATTAAGTGGCAGGAACTGAATTTAAAACAAGATCTCTCTAATTCCAAAATGGATGCTCAAAAGCACTATGCCAGGGGTTTTCAAATGAGTTTCACCAGATTCTAATTAGGTGTTAGAAGGAAAAAGCTTTGTGGGAAAACAGGCGTGGCAAACACTATTTAAACAGGCATCTGTACTGCAAGTCCACTCAGAGCTTCAAGGCACAGTGTGTGTTGTGAGCTGCCAAGGGCCTAACCCACCTCTATACTTCCTAAACTGGTTTTGGCTCTGGAACTCTGGTTGGGGAGCAGCTCCTAAGACAAGGAACAAGGATGGTGACTGTCCTTCAAGTCATTAGCCCCGGCTCCCAGGGTCCCTCCTCACTCTGACATACTCCTGGAGACACTCTGGGTGGGGCTGGGAACCCAAAACACAAGTTGCAAGTCCAAACAGTCTCCCATAGAGACCTTTCTTTCTGGGTCATGAAACAGTCTCTCCCTCCCTAACCCCTACTCCAGCCTTCCCTATCCCCTACCCCAGCCCTCCCTACCCTGGACCCTGGACCAAATCTGGAATCAATGTGTGTTCTTCAGGGAAGGTGACGAGACCTAGCCAAGTGGCAAATAATCACCGACAGATCAGAGCACCAGACTGGGGCTGATTGAAAGGTTAGTTCGCTTGAATCTGCCACTTACTAGGCATGTGAACTAACTATTGCTTAACCTTTCTGAGCCTCTGTTGCCTTATCTGTAGTAGGGATATTAATAGATAAGAATAAGAGATTTGAGAATGAAATGAGTATACCAATTTGGATAATGGCTTTCAAACAGAGCTTGACAAATATAAAATGCTCAGATAATTGTTAGCTATTTTTGTTTTCTGACGTACTGAAGGAGACATGAAGGAGAGAGAGCCCACCTGTTGCAGCATTTGAGAGATGAGCCGTGACAATGCAGGTGAAATGGAACCACTGTCCCCCCCTCCAACAGAACGAACCAGCCAGGGCTCAGGGCTCGGGCATTACCTGGGGGTCCTGGTAGATCTTGGCGAGATCCTTCTCGTAGCTGTCGATGTACAGTCGGATGGTGGCGCCCGCGCTCCCAGTGCCGCTCAGTCGAAAGATGATGCGAGAACCGTCTGCAAAAAGGAGCCGCAAGCCCTGGGAAAGATAACAGCGTTTGTTTGTTTGTTTCTCACCCCTAGAAGGGAGAGTGAAGGCTAGAAAATTTTGAGGGGTCCATTTGGAGATCTAATGTCATCCATACTTGATCAATCGTAGGATCTTGAGAAACAGCCTCAGTTGAGCTTCATGAGCCTGCCTTTGGTCAGCCTGTCACTGCATCCAGCCAATGGAGGCTGGCTTATGGAGGAAAAGCATCTCCAGGGTCAGGTGGGAGACTGGATCCTGGGGAGGCAGGCTGACACAACACGGGCCTTCTCATCCCACTTCCCTGTGATTTATGGGCTAACCATTCCAGTTTGAAGCTTAATAAATAAGTAAATAAATAAGCTGTGGTAGATGGAGAGGGTGGGACGAGTTGAAA
The DNA here is from genome assembly GCF_014754425.2 of Oryx dammah. Classification (NCBI taxonomy): domain Eukaryota; kingdom Metazoa; phylum Chordata; class Mammalia; order Artiodactyla; family Bovidae; genus Oryx; species Oryx dammah. Next base: position 79,786,163 of record NW_024070212.1, read on the forward strand.
GAGTAGCATGGAAACATATACATTACCATATGTAAAATTAGATAGCCAGTGGGAATTTGCTGTATGATGCAGGGAGCTCAAACCTGGTGCTCTGTGACAAACTAAAGGGGTGGGATGGAGTGGGAGGTGAGAGGGAGGTTTCAGAGGGAGTGGACATTCACGTGAATGTATGGCAGAAACCAACACAACATTGTAAAGCAATTATCCTCCAACTAAAAAAATAAATAAATTTATAAGCAAACAAACAAAGAGCTGCTAGATACAGAGAGTCAATGTCCAGATCAGGAGGAAAACGTCATCAGAATGGGCTGAAACCAGAGCAGATGAAGTTTCAAGTGGACCAGAGGATGGGCTCTTTGCAAAATCCTCATAGAGAGCCTCAAAAAGAGGTCAGGGAGCCAGGTGCCCCAAATAGTAGAGGCCGGCTATTCCAACCTACTGAGCAGGATCCAGTGGTCAGTCTCCACCAACACCTGGTGATTCAAAGGAGGGTCCACGTGGGTGCAATGCCAAGCCCAGTCTCTCTCTCTCCAGCCCTCTCTCTTCCCTCTCTGGCCACATCTCTTGTCCTCAATAATCTTGATTCAGGGGAAAAAGGATGGGGACTCTTGAGATAAGAAGGCTGGCTGAGACAGTTACTTGAAGACCCTTCAGTTTCGCTAAGTATGTCAGTTCTTCCACAGAAAGAAGTCTGTACGAAGCTGATGATCAACCAAAAGGAAAGATACTACCTCTCATCTACTATTTGTCACCCAATCCCATCCAGTGTTTCATTGTGCCACTCAGCAGTGAAGACGGCAGGTGAAAATCCCAGAGGACCTTCCCAGTTAGTCAATGTGGGAAGGACACAGTTAACATCCATTTACCATTTCTTGCTTTCTAGGCATATACCAGAGTTGGTCTCCTTCCCCACAGCCTCAACCTGGAGCTTCTACGTTTTTTCCACTTGATTGTAGATGCTGTATCTACTTCAGAAGATGTTCCCTCCTCCCTGGTTTTTCTGCTTATAGATCATGGAGCTGCTGACTTCCTTAGAGTGCAGAGAGCAGGGACTATGCCCACACCGATGGCCCTCCCACACACACCTCACTCCTGGTAGACGTGGGTTGCAGTGCAGAGTTGGGGGTTACTTCTCCTAAAGGTCTGCTCTCTCTTTGAAGGCTTCACCACAAAAACTTCTGCTCTGCTCTGCCGTGCCCTGGGCTCCACCCTCCCCTTTCCTACACCCCCACTCCAGGCCTCTCTTTTTCTAATTAGCTCAGACATCATTTACAATCATCCAGACTGGAACCAAAGTTCTCCCAGATGGTGAAAAGGCATAAGGAAAAAAAAGCCACGGAGCCAACATTTTGAGAAACGGATACGCCAGGCACCAAGGGTCACTGTGGCCAGGCTCTATCCACCCATCCACTACCTTCTCTCCAAAGAGAGACTTCAAATAAATCCTGCAGCCCAATTCCTTCAAAGCATGCTGGATGCCTTGAGAAGGACCAGGCCAAAAATCTGGATAAGAGAAAAAAGCTAATTGGAAAGCTATAGCAGAGGAGGCGGTCCTAAGATGGCGGAGGAATAGGAAGGGAAGACCACTTTCTCCCTCACAAATTCCTCAAAAGATCATTTCAACGCGGAGCAAACTCCACAAAACAACCTCTGAAGGCAGGCAGAGGACATCAGGCAACCAGAAAAGCAGATCAGTGTCTTCAAAACCAGGTAGGAAAAAATATAAAAGACGAGAAAAGAGACAAAGGAGGTGGGGAGGGAGCTCCATCCCGGGAAGGGAAGCCCGTCCCGGGAAGGGAATTCTAAGAAGAGAGGTTTCCAAACACAAGGAAACACTCTACCTGCCGAGTCTAAGGCGAGCCTTGGAAACACAGAGGGCAACATAACAGGAAGGAAAAACGAATAAATAATTAAAACCAACAGATTACGAGCCCAACAGTAACTCCCCCAGCGGAAAAGCCGCGCAGACGCCTGCAGCCGCCGCTAGCAAGTGGGGGCAGGGCAGGGAAGCGCGGGAGACGCGGGCTGCCGGGCTCGGTAAGAAGCGGGCAGAAACGCCCCACGCGTAACCAGAGCGAACGAACTTGGGCGAGCAAACCAGGCTGGGGGATAGCTACCACGCGAAAAGCGCGAACATAAGACCCCGCCAGGACCGCACACAGAACAAAGGACGGAACGGAAATAGCCGGCTGCAGACCATCCCCCGCCGGGGACAGGCAGCCAGAGCCGTAAGGGCTGGAAAGGGGCATTCGCAGCCCCGGAGAGACTACCTGAAAAGCGGCAGGCAGGCTTCTTTGCTGAGACTTCAGGGGATGCAGGACAGTCACCACCCGCCTCACAAGGAGCGCCAGCAGTACACCCAGAAAACTGAGCAGTAGAAACAGAGAAGGGGACAAGTCCCGGCGACCGCGC
>NW_024070212.1:79793574-79994707 GCF_014754425.2 Oryx dammah
TAAAGCAAACACCATATATAGTCTTCGCGTGGTTGTTGTTGGTATTTCATTTTTAATCTTGGGTTTTTTTTTTTTTTCTTATATATATTTTTTTCCTTATTTTTTTTCCTTATTTCTTTTTCTTAATATTATTATTATTATTTTTAATCTTTTCTCTTTTTTTTCTTTCTTCCTTCTGCTTCGTCTCTTTAACATTGTATTTTTGAAAATCTAACCTCTACTCTAGGTTTTTAATCTTTGCTTTTCGGTTTTTGTTGTCAATCTTGTACATTTCATAACCCAATCTTACCTGACAGCGAGATTACTGGCTTGACCACTCTCTCCTCCTTTTGGACTCTCCTTCTTCTCCACCAGGTGGCCTCTGTCTCTCCCCCCCCCCCTCCCCCCATCTCTTCTATATCCAACTCTGTGATTCTCTGTGTGTTCTAGATGGTGGAGAGCACCTAAGGAACTGATTACTGGCTGGACCTGTCTCTCTCCTTTTCATTCCTCTCTCTTACCCTCCTGGCAACCTCTGTCTACTTCCTCTCTCTCCTCTCCCCTGTATAACTCCGTAAATACCGCTGAGAGGTCCAGACTATGGAGCGCACATAAGGAAGTGACTATTGACTAGCTTGCTCTCTCCTCTTTTGATCTCACCGCATCTCATTCCAGTCACCTCTAACTACCCCCTCCCTCTTCTCTTCTCCATGTAACCCAGTGAACCTCTCTGGGTGCCCCTCAATGTGGAGAAACCTTTCATCTTTAGCCTAGATACTATATCATTGGTGCTGTATAGATGGAGAAGTCTAGAGACCACTGTAAAAATAAAACCGAAAACCAGAAGCAGGAGGCTTAAGTCCAAAGCTTGAGAACATCAGAGAACTCCTGAATTCAGGGAACATTAAGCAATAGGAGCTCATCAAATGCCTCCAAACCTACACTGAAACAAAGCTCCACCCAAGGGCCAACAAGTTCCAGAGCAAGACATATCACACAAATTCTCCAGCAACACAGGAACACACCCCTGAGCTTCAATATACAGGCAGCTCAAAGTTACTCCAAAACTTTAGACGTCTCATAACCCATTACTGGTCACTCCACTGCACTCCAGAGAGAAGAAACCCAGCTCCACCCACCAGACCTCCAACACAAGCTTCCCTAACCAGGAAACCTGGACAAGCCACTGATACAACCCCACCCACAGTGAGGAAGCTCCACAATAAAGAGAACTCCACAAATTACCAGAATATAAAAAGGCCATTCCAAACGCAGCAATATAACCAAGATGAAGAGACAGAGGAATACCCAACAGGTAAAGGAGCAGGAGAAATGCCCACCAAACCAGACAAAAGAGGAAGAGATAGGGAATCTACCTGAGAAAGAATTCCGAATATTGATAGTGAAAATGATCCAAAATCTTGAAGTCAAAATGGAATCACAGATAAATACCCTAGAGACAAGGATGGAGAAGATGCAAGAAAGGTTCAATAAGGACCTAGAAGAAATAAAAAAGAGTCAATATACAATGAATAATGCAATAAATGAGATCAGAAACACTCTGGAGGCAACAAATAATAGAATAACGGAGGCAGAAGATAGGATTAGTGAAATAGAAGACAGAATGGTAGAAATAAATGAATCAGAGAGGAAAAAAGAAAAACGAATTAAAAGAAATGAGGACAATCTCAGAGACCTCCAGGACAATATGAAACGCTCCAACATTCGAATTATAGGAGTCCCAGAAGAAGAAGACAAAAAGAAAGACCATGAGAAAATCCTTGAGGAGATAATAGTGGAAAACTTCCCTAAAATGGGGAAGGAAATAATCACCCAAGTCCAAGAAACCCAGAGAGTCCCAAATAGGATAAACCCAAGGCGAAACACCCCAAGACACATATTAATCAAATTAACAAAGATCAAACACAAAGAACAACTATTAAAAGCAGCAAGGGAAAAACAACAAATAACACACAAGGGGATTCCCATAAGGATAACAGCTGATCTCTCAATAGAAACTCTTCAGGCCAGGAGGGAATGGCAAGACATACTTAAAGTGATGAAAGAAAATAACCTACAGCCCAGATTAATATACCCAGCAAGGATCTCATTCAAATACGAAGGAGAAATCAAAAGCTTTACAGACAAGCAAAAGCTGAGAGAATTCAGCACCACCAAACCAGCTCTCCAACAAATTCTAAAGGATATTCTCTAGACAGGAAACACAAAAAGGGAGTATAAACCCGAACCCAAAATAATAAAACAAATGGCAACGGGATCATACTTATCAATAATTACCTTAAACGTAAATGGATTGAATGCCCCAACCAAAAGGCAAAGACTGGCCGATTGGATACAAAAACAAGAACCCTCTATATGCTGCTTACAAGAGACCCACCTCAAAACAAGGGACACATACAGACTGAAAGTGAAGGGTTGGAAAAAGATATTCCATGCAAATAGAGACCAAAAGAAAGCAGGAGTGGCAATACTCATATCCGATAAAATAGACTTTAAAACAAAGGCTGTGAAAAGAGACAAAGAAGGCCACTACATAATGATCAAAGGATTAATCCAAGAAGAAGATATAACAATTATAAATATATATGCACCCAATATAGGAGCACCGCAATATGTAGGACAAATGCTAACAAGTATGAAAGGGGAAATCAACAACAACACAATAATAGTGGGAGACTTTAATACCCCACTCACACATATGGACAGATCAACTAAACAGAAAATTAACAAAGAAACGCAAACTTTAAATGATACATTAGACCAGTTAGACCTAATTGATATCTATAGGACATTTCACCTCAAAACAATGAATTTCACCTTTTTCTCAAGTGCTCATGGAACCTTCTCCAGGATAGATCACATCCTGGGCCATAAATATAACCTTGATAAATTCAAAAAAATCGAAATCATTCCAAGCATCTTTTCTGACCATAATGCACTAAGATTAGATCTCAATTACAGGAGGAAACCTATTAAAAATTCCAACATTTGGAGGCTGAACAACACGCTTCTGAATAACCAACAAATCACAGAAGAAATCAAAAAAGAAATCAAAATATGCATAGAAACTAATGAAAATGAAAACACAACAACCCAAAACCTGTGGGACACTATAAAAGCAGTGCTAAGAGGAAAGTTCATAGCAATACAGGCATACCTCAAGAAACAAGAAAAAAGTCAAATAAATAACCTAACTCTACACCTAAAGCAACTAGAAAAGGAAGAATTAGAGAACCCCAGAGTTAGCAGAAGGAAAGAAATCTTAAAAATTAGGGCAGAAATAAATGCAAAAGAAACAAAAGAGACCATAGCAAAAATCAACAAAGCCAAAAGCTGGTTCTTTGAAAGGATAAATAAAATTGACAGACCATTAGCCAGACTCATCAAGAAGCAAAGAGAGAAAAATCAAATCAATAAAATTAGAAATGAAAATGGAGAGATCACAACAGACAACACAGAAATACAAAGGATCATAAGAGACTACTATCAGCAATTATATGCCAATAAAATGGACAACCTGGAAGAAATGGACAAATTCTTAGAAAAATACAATTTTCCAAAACTAAACCAGGAAGAAATAGACAATCTTAACAGACCCATCACAAGCACGGAAATTGAAACTGTAATCAGAAATCTTCCAGCAAACAAAAGCCCAGGTCCAGACGGCTTCACAGCTGAATTCTACCAAAAATTTCGAGAAGAGTTAACACCTATCCTACTCAAACTCTTCCAGAAAATTGCAGAGGAAGGGAAACTTCCAAACTCATTCTATGAGGCCACCATCACCCTAATACCAAAACCTGACAAAGATACTACAAAAAAGGAAAACTACAGGCCAATATCACTGATGAACATAGATGCAAAAATCCTCAACAAAATTCTAGCAATCAGAATCCAACAACACATTAAAAAGATCGTACACCATGACCAAGTGGGCTTTATCCCAGGGATGCAAGGATTCTTCAACATCCGCAAATCAATCAGTGTAATTCACCACATTAACAAATTGAAAAATAAAAACCATATGATTATCTCAATAGATGCAGAGAAGGCCTTTGACAAAATTCAACATCCATTTATGATAAAAACTCTCCAGAAAGGAGGAATAGAAGGAACATACCTCAATATAATAAAAGCTATATATGACAAACCCACAGCAAACATTATCCTCAATGGTGAAAAATTGAAAGCATTTCCCCTTAAGTCAGGAACAAGACAAGGGTGCCCACTTTCACCACTACTATTCAACATAGTTCTGGAAGTTTTAGCCACAGCAATCAGAGCAGAAAAAGAAATAAAAGGAATCCAAATTGGAAAAGAAGAAGTAAAACTCTCACTGTTTGCAGATGACATGATCCTCTACATAGAAAACACTAAAGACTCTACCAGAAAATTACTAGAGCTAATTAATGAATATAGTAAAGTTGCAGGATATAAAATCAACACACAGAAATCCCTTGCATTCGTATACACTAATAATGAGAAAGTAGAAGAAGAAATTAAGGAAACAATTCCATTCACCATTGCAACAAAAAGAATAAAATACTTAGGAATATACCTACCTAAAGAAACTAAAGACCTATATACAGAAAACTTTAAAACACTGATGAAAGAAATCAAAGAGGACACTAATAGATAGAGAAATATACCATGCTCATGGATCGGAAGAATCAATATAGTGAAAATGAGTATATTACCCAAAGCAATTTACAAATTCAATGCAATCCCTATCAAGATACCGGCGATATTTTTCACAGAACTAGAACAAATAATTTCAAGATTTGTATGGAAATACAAAAAACCACGAATAGCCAAAGCAATCTTGAGAAAGAAGGATGGAGCTGGAGGAATCAATTTGCCTGACTTCAGGCTCTACTACAAAGCCACAGTCATCAAGACAGTATGGTATTGGCACAAAGACAGACATATAGATCAATGGAACAAAATAGAAAGCCCAGAGATAAATCCACATACATATGGACACCTTATCTTTGACAAAGGAGGCAAGAATATACAATGGAGTAAAGACAATCTCTTTAACAAGTGGTGCTGGGAAAACTGGTCAACCACTTGTAAAAGAATGAAGCTAGATCACTTTCTAACACCGCACACAAAGATAAACTCAAAATGGATTAAAGATCTAAATGTAAGACCAGAAACTATAAAACTGTTAGAGGAGAACATAGGCAAAACACTCTCTGACATAAACCACAGCAGGATCCTCTACGATCCACCTCCCAGAATTCTGGAAATAAAAGCAAAAATAAACAAATGGGATCTAATTAAAATTAAAAGCTTCTGCACAACAAAGGAAAACATAAGCAAACTGAAAAGACAGCCTTCCGAATGGGAGAAAATAATAGCAAATGAAGCAACTGACAAACAACTAATCTCAAAAATATACAAGCAACTCCTGCAGCTCAATTCCAGAAAAATAAACGACCCAATCAAAAAATGGGCCAAAGAACTAAATAGACATTTCTCCAAAGAAGACATACGGATGGCTAACAAACACATGAAAAGATGCTCAACATCACTCATTATTAGAGAAATGCAAATCAAAACCACAATGAGGTACCACTTCACACCAGTCAGAATGTCTGCGATCCAAAAATCTGCAAGCAATAAATGCTGGAGAGGGTGTGGAGAGAAGGGAACCCTCCTACACTGTTGGTGGGAGTGCAAACTAGTACAGCCACTCTGGAGAACAGTGTGGAGATTCCTTAAAAAATTGCAAATAGAAATGCCTTATGACCCAGCAATCCCACTGTTGGGCATACACACAGAGGAAACCAGAATTGAAAGAAACACATGTACCCCAATGTTCATCGCAGCACTGTTTATAATAGCCAGGACATGGAAACAACCTAGATGTCCATCAGTAGATGAATGGATAAGAAAGCTGTGGTACATATACACAATGGAGTATTACTCAGCCATTAAAAAGAATACATTTGAATCAGTTCTGATGAGATGGATGAAACTGGAGCCAATTATACAGAGTGAAGTGAGCCAGAAAGAAAAACACCAATACAGTATACTAACACATATATATGGAATTTAGGAAGATGGCAATGATGACCCTGTATGCAGGACAGCAAAAAAGACACAGATGTGTATAGCGGACTTTTGGACTCAGAGGGAGAGGGAGAGGGTGTGATGATTTGAGAGAATGGCATTGAAACATGTATAATAACATGTAAGAATCGAAATGCCAGTCTATGTCTGATGCAGGATATGACACGCTTGGGGCTGACGCGCGGGGATGACCCAGAGAGATGTTGTGGGGAGGGGGGTGGGAGGGGGGTTCATGTTTGGGAATGCATGTACACCTGTGGTGGATTCATGTCAATCTATGCCAAAACCAATACAGAATTGTAAAGTAAAAATTAAAAAAAAAAAAAAGCTATAGCAGAGTCTTATCTCCCTCTTAATCATCTGTTTATCTTAAAAAAAAATTTTTTTTTAATGTGGACCATTTTAAAAGTCTTTATTGAATTTGTTACAATATTGTTCCTGTTTTATGTTTTTCGGCCATGAGGCATGTGGGATCTTATTGAATCCACATCCCTTGCATTGGAAGGTGAAGTCTCAACCACTGGACCACTAGGGAAGTCCCTCTGTTTCTAAATTCTGAGTCCATTCTGTGACAACAGCAACAGAACCAAAGGAGAGAGGAGCCTGGGCCCGGGTGTTTGTGAGAAGCCTGGAGAAGGGCTGACAAGCCCGCACCCTGGGTGCCCAGCACCCAGTGAGAGAAGCCCTAACAACTCTGTCTCCATCCGGATATTTTCTGGGGTCTCCACTGTGATGCACACTGCTATGTTAGGGTCAGCTTCAAGTCATGTGCTACAGGTGATAACAGCGAATGTTTCTAAGTTCACAAATGGTTTGTCTGGGTTTTTTCTTCTTTTTTAGAAATTAGAATAGATCACAGAAACATCCATAAAGAGATCACTCTCATGCCATGCTGGCATTCTGCTACAGTCTCGAGAGAGAGGGAGGAGGCTGAGATCGAAGGCAGCAGCTCTGCATCTTTTTAAGATTCTAGGGCTCTTTTCTGTGCACACATTCGACGTGACCTCTTACATAGAATTCTGGAGAATGTAAAAGTCCTTCTGGAGTCTAGACTAAGCATCCCAGAATGAAGGCATAGGGGTGAGCGTAGAATCAGGGCATAAACCATGTTACCTACAAGTACCCGTGCAAATCATATGTGACTCGGCAGAAAGTCACTTGAGAAAACAGGGCAGCAAAAGACAAATGACGAAGAAAACTTTTTCTTTTTTCTCTTGAGATTTCAGAGACCAAGCTCCATGGACTCTCTCCCCCGTACACATACATCAGTTCCTACCTGATTTCTTGAAATGCTTCCATCCACCGGATCGCTGTACTCAAAGTTATCAATTTTCTCCACGGTGTAAACTTTGTCACCCACTGGAAACTGTTTCCCCACGAAGGAGCGATCAGAAATTAGGGCCTCCAACTCCTTCATCATTTTGTTTGCGCCCTCGGCTTCCACCTCCTCATAATCATACCTGGGAGAAATCACAAAGTTGAGGCTGACTTCAAATCACACCAACGGATATCAGCACTTTTTGCATCATTTGTTTGGCCCTCCCCCCAAACAGCTAACTTCAGAAGAAGCTGGCAAAAATATGAGCGTGTCATTCTCTGGGGATGGAGCAGGCCAGGAATGAAAGGAAGCGTTTAGAAGGTTTCAGGAAAGGGTTAGGGGCTTCTGAATGAGCAGAAAACTCCCATTTGGGCTTTTCTACAGAATAAAGCTCTTAGCAGCTTCAAAGACTTTTGAGAGATGCAATCTAACATTTAATCACCACCTCCAGCCGTAGAAACAAAAGCAGTGTTATCTCTAAAGAAGACTGCATGAAGGCACGTGTGACTCAGGCACTGCTCTTCCAAACAGCTGGAGCTTCTTTGGGATCCATGCTGGAAGGCTCCCAGGCTGGGACCTGCCTGAGGCTGCTGAGATGTTGGCTGAGGAGAGTTCCAGTCTCCACAGGAGCTTCCACGAGTAAGGCCAAGTTTTCACTGACCAAATGAAGAAGCCAAGCCCTAACTCATTCTTTTTTTAAGCCCTAACTCTTTACACCTGGAACGCCTCCCTCCTCTCAGTGAGAGTGGATTCTGATCCAGTGTTCACCCTGACAGAGCAGCCTGGTGTGGATGCAAATAGGCCAAGAGAAAAATAAAAGCATGTTACAAATGAAATGCTCTGACTGTTATTTTTCCTCCAAGAATTGTTCTTGACTTCTTTCTTGTGAGGTTAAAGATTCTTACAGGTGGCTTTCCTTGTCCTGGTGGCACACACCCACTTGAGAGAGTTGTTTTTTAGAGGCTCAAGATAGCAGAGTCTATATTTATTTGCAATAGTGAAACAAATATATATGTGCAAGATGACACCTCTGAGACATGAGAAATACCAGGGAATTAAGGCCAACTATTCTGGCTCCAGGATTCTATGAATCAAGGACAGCAGTCCCCTTAATCCTGAAGTCAGATCTTTCCCCCAGTTAAAATGATAAACAGCACGAAATTACAACCAGGTGTTTGTGCTTTACATCTGTGACCTTTGGGTGTTTGAGGGAAATGTTCTATAAATCCTAGGCACAGAGGGGTATAATGGAAAAAATCTGGGCTCTGGAATCAGATAGAAGGAGCTATGAATTCAGCCTTTATTGGTTACTAACTGTGCAACTATGGGCAAGTTGCCTCATTTCTCAGAATCTCAGTTGCCTGATCGATAACTGTTTTGCGGCTGATGTGAAACAAGGCATGCAAAGAGCACTTTTGTTAAATGAATGGAGGGTAGAATGGAATCTTAACCAACCATAGATTCAGGGTCTAAGGACTTTGTAATACTTGGTTAGCAGTTATTTAAGATTAATAAAAATATGTTGATAGTTTTTAGATGGAGGCTTCTAACTGATTCAAGAGTGACCCTCTCTTTGAACAAACTGTTCTAATCTTAGTCCGTTCTATCTACTGTTCACTTGTTAACTCATTTATCTATTCAAAGCATATTTATACAATGTCACTATGAATTAGGTGTTTGGTGATACCATGGAGCACAAAAACAGACATGATCCTGCCTTCGTGATCCTCTGGGCTCTAGAGAGTTCATGACTGCTGTTCTGAATTACCAGATTTTTCTGGTTCTTAGAAAGTAGAGATACTTGCTGTATTTGCCAGGGCTACTGTGTGGCAGATATTACTTACATCTTCCACCAAAGAATAACTTGAGGGAGGAAGATAGCAATGAACTTGTCCAAAGTTGAGAAAAGTTTTCTGATTAAGGAGACCAAGTTGCTTAAGGGTGAATTCTTTCTCGACTATCCAAAGATAGTCGAGACCATTGAATCTGTGATATAGTTTTTAAATTCTCTAGTCTCAACTCACCTATTTTTATAGAGACGGGAACTGAAGTTCAGAGAAATTATATCTTTACATTTATTACAGATAAGTAATTTATCTAATATCCTTGCTCTCATATTTCTTTTCCATAATTAGAATAGTGAGATCCAGGGGGAAAAATCTGTTATTTTTACACTTACTAGGGGAAAGGCAAATTGAAATTAGTGAAAAGCACACTGGAAAAAATGCTAATGCATCTTAAAAATAGAAATATGTATGGTAAAGAAGACTTACTAACTATTCTAAGTATTTTGTCCATTGAGAAGCCCCAGTGCCTGGCAGAAAGTAGGTACACGGTCAGTATTTATTGAATCAATGAAGGAAGCATTGTCAACTACACAGCCTTTGGGGACCTATTTTAATGAGTCAGAAAAGTTGATTTACTAAACATAATTGTTTCCATAATTTCAGAAAAAGTTTCCATATTTTCAGTGTCTCAGAGTTTATAAAACACTTTCAGACTCATATTTCATTTAATCCATTCAATAGCTAGACTGCTACTTCCATCTCTACAAATGAGAAAACTCAGTACAGAAAGAGGTTAAATGACTTCCCAATCTACTAGGGGGCAGAAATAAAATTCGAATCCATTTTTCTGAATCCAAATCCAATGCTATTATCATGCCCATCTAATAGGTACATTTAAAAGGCTGACAAAACATTCATTCTTTTGAATAAGTTAACTAAAAATTTTAAGCCTTGTTCTTTATAGCTAACATAAAAGTTGACTTCATCTCAACCCCGACTGAATTGTTTTAAAAATCCCCAATAGATTTAAAGATCCCCAATAGACAGAAGTGAATGAACTGAGGTTTTATTAACACTTAAGACAGGAAAGAATTTGTATGCATGAGATTTCTCTCTGCCCACTTCCCCGCACTACCTCTGTTCCTGGCCAGGCTGTGGCTTACCTGGTGAAGAAATTCCGCCCATACTTTTGCCAGTGATCTTTAAGAATGTCCTCCACACTCTGTTTGCGGGTGGCTAGGATGGAGAGCCAAGCAAGGACAGCCCAGAGACCATCTTTCTCACGGATGTGGTCAGAACCTGGTGGGGGACAGCAAGCAGCTGTGAGAAGTGTGACTTCCCTAAAATACTTGAGAATAAACTCAGTGGTAAACATGATCCAACCAAAAGTCATAAAATTTTACTGAGAAACCTGAATACACAGAAGGAACCACTTATTGAATAAAGCCACATACTACTGAAAAAAAGTTGATGCTTTCCTAAGTAATTTAGAAGTTTAAGGCAAATGCCAGTAAAACTGTCAGTGGAATAACTTGGCAGAATGTGATCTATCAATTATGAAGTATGAATTTGAGGGGGGAAAAACAAAAGAACATGACCATTGTGAATTTTTAATAATTAAAATAATTAATTATTGTTCATGCAACAAAAGAGAGCACCCAGAAAGAGAGTCAAACACATATGAGACCTGAATAAATAATAAAGCTGTCACTTCAATGCTGTAAGAAAGAATGGATTACTTTTTAAGTAGTATTTGTATAACTAGTTAAACAGTTGGGAAAAAATCAGTTTTTTCCCTATAAAATACCATGCCAAAAAGAATTCCAAATGAATTATACATTAAACACCATGCCAAAAAGAATTCCAGATGAATTATACATTCAAATATAAAAACTGAAAACCTTTAAATACTAGGATATATATATATCCTAAACACACAGACACACATATACAATTGTTTTTAATCTTAGAGATGGCTAACACATATAAATTCAAAATTCATGAAGGAAAAAGTCTCTCTAGTTGTCTACTTAAAAATTTGCATTTCTATCAGCAAAACTACTATGGGTAAAATTAAAAGGCCATTGCCCAACTAAAAAAAATTTTAAACATTTACAAATAAAGTAGATGTTTAAAGCAATATAGAAAAAGCTCTTATATATTAATAAGGAAAAAGCAAAGCCTCAACAGAAATATAGGCCACAAGAATATAAATAGGCAATTCATCAAACAAATGAATACAGATACCTGATTAATATAATATTTATATATATATAATATAATATTATTTTTAAGAAGACAAATTTAAGTTAAAGCCACGATAAGAAACTGCTACTTGTTTGACAAACGGCCACAGATTTAAAAATGAGAACACCTAATATTAGGGAAGGTATAAGGAAAATGAGATTCCAACATGCTGTTTCCGGGAGGGTGACAGTCCTTCTAGAAAGCAATTTGGCCACTCCAGTGTTCTTGCCTGGAGAATCCCAGGGACAGGGGAGCCTGGTGGGCTGCCATCTATGGGGTCACACAGAGCCAAACACGACTGAAGCGACTGAGCAGCAGCAGAATGAAAGCCTTAAAAATTGACCTGCTTGTGGATCCAGGAACTCTGGTTCTAGGACATCTTTCTTTAACCAAAAAGGATTTAGTTAAACAAACCATGGCACATCTGTCTCTTGCTGAGGTCCTTGCTAAAATCTTTACTGAAAATAACAAAGTAGCGCATTTGGATATACTTATATGCATGGAGGGGTCTTGCCAGGTGGCACAGTGGTAAAGAATCCACCTGCCAATGCAGGGAAAACAAGAGACATGGGCTCAATTCCTGGGTCAAGAAGATCCCCTGGGGGAAGAAATGGCAACCTGCTCCAGTATTCTTGACTGGCGAATCCTATGGACAAAGGAGCCTGGTGGGCTACAGCCATGGGGTCGTAAGAGTCTGACATGACTGAGCAACTGAGCACACGCGCACACACACACACACACACACACACACACACTTATGCATGGAGCCTCTTTTCCAAGAATCTGATCTGGAACAGAACTCTAATTTTTTGCCTTTAACGTCTTTATTCTAAAAAAAAAAAAAAAAGCGAATGATATTGAGCTCCACTTTCTGATTTCTAAATAGGATTCAATACAATCCCTCTAATAATGTTTTGCATATGATCATGCCTTGAATTCTTCATGTGCCTCTCTGTCCTTGACTTCTCACGGGGTCTTATTTTCCTTATTGTGAGAGTAGCACAATGCTGGCAGTGAGGCATGAAGTAAGTTTGTTTCCTTCCTCTCTTCATCCTTTTAGACCCAGCTCAAATATCTTCTCTAGTCTAGCTCCCAGCTTCCCTAGGCAGTCATGAGCTACTTGCTCTTCTTATATAGCAACTGCTTAAACATGTGGTGCAGCACCATGCTTGCTCCTTAAGCCTCAGTAATTCATTTGTGAGCATTTCGCACCTCAACCATGTATTTCTTGGAGGCATCTCTTATTTACCCTTACATAGAATATATTAAATAACAGATTGTGAAGGAGCACATGAATGAATTAATCAATTAATTAATCTACTGCAACATCTTCTTTATTGGTTCATAAAAATACACAATTTTTTCCTCCCCAAAAGAGTCTTTCTAAGACACCACTTTCAGAGACAGTGGTTCTCAAAACCTGTATGCTGGCAAAACTAGAGATATTAAGTAATACTTTTAGCACATTATACAAGAAAGTTACAAATGTTTACCTAATTTTATTAGCTTGGACTTTTATTTGCCTTTACTGCTCTTTCAAGCAACAGAAAGTTAGCTCTCTGGCTTCTACAGCTTTTGCAGATGATGATATTCTTTGGCAGCAGTTTACCTTCAGCAGTAATATCCCGGCAGCTACTTCTGTATATGAGAATTCATGACAGAAGTGTATAGCTTGGAATTATTTGTCTGTGAGCCCCTAAGTTCGTTTTTCTTTATTCTGTCCTTCCTTCCTTTTTGTTTTCTTTTTTCTATTTTGCGCGGAGGGGGAGACTAGACTGAAAGCATAGCGGGCAGTATTCCTTTGTGCTTTTCCTGTTCTAAGAATTAGCTTTTTCCTTTATGTAGACATGAAAATAAAATCTAAAAATCTTACCCAACTTTAACCAAGTTACTTGGAGATAACTAAATCACACATCTAATATTTTTAAACAAAATGTCTGCCTTGCATAACATAAATAAATATTATCTTCCATTTACACAATCTCCAGTCTCTTTTGAAAATTCTCATTAATCTCACTAATCACCTTGGATATATCAAAATGCTGGGTAACTCTAATACTTAAGAAGTCTGGGTAAATTTCATTTTCTTTAGAGTTCTAATGAATGATGACAAGTTACTAGTGAAAAAAAGGCAATGGTGTATAGATGTGTTTCTCAAGCTACTGTTGTTTTTGCAGGTATGGCAGTTTTGGGTCAGTGAAAAATGCTTTATATTTAAGAATCAGAAAACCTGAATCTGAAACTTACTTAGAAGCTGCTTGAATTTGGACAAATCACTTTTCTGAGCCTCATACAGTTTCTTCAACTGTAAAAAGGGGGTAATGCCACCTTTCTCACACAATTTTAAGACTCTTTGGTGAGAGAGGATGAAAATATTTTATAAACTGTTAAGTACCATGCAAAGCAGGCAAATTCTTTACTGTCTGCGCCACCAGGGAAGCCCGAGTACCATATAACTATTGAAACCAATATAAGATACCATTATGAATAAGGCAAAAATAAACTTTTAGGGAAAATTAATATTCTCCACTATCTCATTAAGCTTTCAAAAATAATGTCCCTTAACTATACATACTGGGGAAGAAAATGGAATATAACCTAATATGCTCTTTTTTTCTGTGCAATAGGACTACAGTGTTTTTCTCTTTTTCCCCAATTTTCTTATTATGAATATGAATTACTGGTATCATTTTTTAATTAAAAAAAAAAAAGAAACCAAGCCCACTTAAGTGTAAGGAAGAGGAAACATTATCAGCAAGCACTAGTCCTAACTGCAAGCTTTGCTTCAGGTCTCTTCAAACTTGGTCCAGTTCAGGGACCAGCTAAACCCATGGGGATTCTGCCCTTTCAGCATCTTCAAACACCTGTCACTTGACTTTGGCCTAATCAGCACCTTGTGATATGTATAAACTCTGCTCAGTCAGAGTACACTCTGGGTCCTAGCCAAGAAAAATGTCAACCTTTGCTGAGGAAGCCAAGCGCCAACAGTTTAGGGATTAGGTTTCATTTACCGATACGAATACCTCAGGAGTGCCCAGGCTCCTGCTGTTGCCAGGCCACGGTCTGTGGATGGGCCATGACAGCTGAAAAAGAGCTCCACAGAGTTCTCTGGAAACCTGAGCATCTGCCTGTCTCTTTCTCTGACCATCTCTATTTCTCCTTCCATCTCCTAAACATGCTGTTTTCTCTGCCTGGAAATTTCTACCCCACATATAACTATTAGCCTGGCTAACATCTGTAACTACTTTCAACTTCCTTCTTATCCAGGATGCCTTCCTTGGTATCCTCTGTGTTTACCTCTATTCTACCCTGTCTGTTCTCACCCCACCCTGCACTCTGAGCTGTACCTGGTTCATGCTTGGTGTGCAGCCAGCTCTCAGGAAGCGTTTGCCCAAAGAACGACCAGACCCCAGCTGACTGGCTGGTGATCCAGCAGACCTGCTCTGTCCTCTCTGGCTTCTACTGCACAGATGACTTCCCTCTGCAAGGGCAGGAAAGTGCCTCAGAAAGCCTTTTCCACACCACTCCCGCCTTCAAGGGGAAGCTCCCCCTCGGCAACCCTCAAACTTTCCATTTAGCTATTTATCCTGCACTACCTCATAACTGCCCCTAGAATCTGTGTTTCCTTTGGAGGAAATTGGTAAGCACTTGACAGGCAGATAATGTGTCTTAACCCAAACTCCATTTTACACTCAACAAGTATGAGTCAGCATCTACTATGTTCTAAGGATATGAGAAAACACCAAGATGAGTGAGACACGTTCCTTGCCCTCACAGATGAGCAAGATGGAGAGCTAGACATGCAGGTAACAGTTTAACTGAGTTAGTTATAATTAGGGTATCAGCCCAGTGCTGTTGGGATAGTCTGTCTGGGAAATTTCCCAGAGACAGGATGTCCTAACCTTCCTGTGGGGAGATTTACCTACAGGAAAATGTACTCGAAGGTATGCAAATTAGAACAGGCAGAGAACTAGACAGAAAAACCTAATCCTCTCACCACAAAACCAGGTTAGGTACCCTGGGTATACAGTCCCTGGCATATCCTGTACTTCAGATTCTATTGCTTTGCACACTTGAGATAACCTGGCCAGGGTCTGACTTCCTTCCTCAAATGGGGTCTCCATGGAGCCTTCCACAGGGAGGCTGTGCTTACCACTGTGTTCCCTGAACCTAATTCAGTATCTGGGACAAAGCCAAAGCTCAACAAACATTTGAGGAATGAGCTGATGAAGTATAAATATGAAGGGTTTTTCATAAGAAATTAAAATTAAAGGAAATTTGCAAAGCATGAATGTTGTACTTCTCTGAGACCACTCCCATATAATATATATCATCTCTAGAACCTTTTCGAGATGAGACAGGAGAAAAATATTGCTAACCTCTAGACTGGGCCAGATCAGAATTTACTGGCCTATTTCCATATGATACCAAGTTAGTCCTCAACCTGGTTTCCTAGGTTGAGGAAGCCCCCTCCCTCCTTTTCCCAAGGAAGAATTTCAAAAGCAGTGACATTCTAGTTTATTCAGTGACTTCATATTTCTTCCTGTTTTCCCAAGAATTCAAGATTTCCCTCTACCATCATGTATAAACACGTGCATCATCACCCACAATTCGAGAGGAAAATAACTGTACCATGAGATCAACCAAAAATAGGAAGCTCACCCTGTCCCGTTCTGGTACCATAACAAAAACACCTTCATCCCTGGCATTTGTGATGCTGATGTCTGAGGAGTGTCATAGCCTTGGTGGCCACAATAATCACATGAGACAGTTGCTGTTTCTCCACCATGAACAGACTAACGTGTACTTGGTAAGAGTAATCTTACAGCTTGTGCATTTAAATACTGGTGATTTGTTTTATTTGGTGAGCCAGTTCTTGTGAAGTCTGACTCTTTTGCACCTCTTTGCAAGTAAATTTCTCCTTTTCTTTTATAAAAGGTCATCTTGTCTCACAAAGACTGTGGGTCCTCAGCTCTGCACTCTGGAGTAGAGTGGTGCTGAGTCCCAGCGAGAGTCCCAGATTCTGCCAGAGGTGAGTGTTTAAGCAGAAGAGCACCAGCTAGACACTCATGACTCCATCAAAACACAGGAAACTATACTGATAATGTTTAGTCCCTTCCTTTCCAACACCAGGGCTCTGGTTTGTCTGAATGGAAGGTGCCAAGTGAGAAGTGTGCTCTCTCATTCATTCAACAAGTGTTTGCTGAACACCTATTATATTCTGAGATTTATACCAGGCTGTGAGGATATGATGGAGAACAAGACAAATATGACTCCTGTCGTCATGGAGCTTACAGTATAGTGGAACCAACAGACATTAATCGAATAATTATAAATACTTGTAAAATTACAGCTGTACTATGTGCAAGGAAGGAGAGGTGTGTGGTGCTGTGAGATCTAATAATAAGGGGATTTGACCCACTCAAAGTTAGGGAGGCTTTCCTGAGAAATTGCCTCTACTCTAATTTAGAAAAACACATAAATAAATGACCTGGCACTCAATTAAGCTACAGAATTCAAATATTTCAAAGCTTGTAGGATCACTAATGTCCATCCTGAGATACTCTGTAAAGGAACTGTTGGAAACATTTGCCAACAAGGGACAGAGCAGGTGGAACCTAACTCCTCTCTAAACAAGTAGATCAGAAGTTCAGTTAAGTAAGTTCAGCTGCGCTCACTCAGCAGTGGTGATCCATGGCTATGAGCCTGGCTTTGTAAATGTTTTTCTCACAAATATTATGGAACAATTGTCTTTTTTTTTTAAGAGAGAGCGAACAAGTTTGTGGATTTTTCTCAGGATGAATCCTTTCTTTTGATATAAAAGATATCAAAGGGAAGATAAAACCATGGTTGGCACTTAGTATTTGATGATGGGTTAATAAATAAGTAAACAAGAACAAGCCTTAACAAGGAATAATTTAAAGTCTAATGCCTGGGTTCAAAGAAATCAGTCCCACAAATGTAATCTGGGGACTTTTCTTGGCAAATGTTACTGAGTAAAAGCTTAAAGGGGTATAATTATCTACAACATTAAATGAGCTAAGCAGTATTATGAAATGTCCAAAAAGCTAACATAAATGAAAGTCATATCAAAAAATGTACAGGGTCCAGTTCTCTAGAAATAGTCATCCATCTACTCTCTACTTGTCAAGTCAAGCCTGGAGGATTTGGGCTCAGTTCTAGACATGATCTTCTATGAGGGGCACTGGTGAACGGGGAAACATTTAGAAACCAGTGCTAGGTATATAAACAATATGAAGTGAGGGATGACTGGAGGACTAGGCATGGGTGGTCAGGGGAAGAGTGGACCTGAGAACTGCCCTCTGGTATCTGAAGGCTTGTCATGCAAGGCAGGAGCAGTTTGTGCACCCTGTCTTCAATCCTGTTCCCAGCCAGTCAACACCTAGATGGTTACGTGGCCCTAGGACTCCGATTCGCCTTGCCCAGTGCTATCCACATGGGTCTGAGGGGCAATGTGTTACTAAACATACTACAAAAAAGAGATATTGCAGTTAACAATGTTTACATAAAACTGTGCAAACTGGATTCCTTATGGCAGAATGTTTTGGAATCTTCAAATGATAATATCATCATGAATGTCCAAGACAGAGAGGTGTATTCCAAGTTTTCTGATCTTCATGGAACTAGTATCTTTCCACACATCCAAACACCCAGGAAGACCTTGTTCTAGACTTTTCTCTTTTCATTAGGCTCAGCACTGAAACAGGTACATGGAGTCAGGAAACCAAAGGTTTAGACACGGTACCTGCCTTCAATGACAGCTTCACCCATAGGGAAGAATGACCGATCCCAAGCCTGCACTGGATAACACTGGGGGGATTTCATGGGCAAAGCCCACCTTACAGGTCCAATGGGTAGTCATCCAGCATCCCGTGGAGTAATATGGCACCATTCATATTTTATGAGGTAGGAAAGAACTAAGCAGTAGCCTTGATATCTCTCACCAAAGACCTAGACCTTGGGAAATCATGTAGCTTGTTTTGTAGACATTGTTCAGCCTCCAAACTCATTCTTAATACCCTCCAATTCCATAAGCCATTCATTATGAAGAAGTAACGTCACTTCCTCAAGGGTATTAAATTGCTTAGAATTTTGTCACCGGGCATCTCAAATTTATTAGCTCATTCTACCCACCCTTTTTATACAGTTCATAAGGTCCTCATGGCAAGTATATTGGGGTGGTTTGCCATTTCCTCCTCCAGCAGATGCTGAAGAGATCAAGAAGAGATGGAAAGAATACCTGGAAGAACTGTATAAAAAAGATTTTAATGAACCAGATTACTATGATGGTGTGGTTAGTTACCCAGAGCCAGACATTCTGAAGTGTGAAGTCAAGTGGGCCTTAAGAAGTACTGCTGTTAATAAAGCTGGTGGATGTGATGAAATTCCAACAGAACTATTCAAATCCCTAAAAGAGGATGCCATCAAGGTTTTGCATTCATTATGTCAGCAAATCAGGAAGATCCAGCAGAGGCCACAGGACTGAAAAGGTCAATTCTCATCCCAGTTCCCAAGAAAGGTAGTACCAAAGAGTAGGCTAACCATTGGACAATTGCACTCATCTCCCATGCTAGTAAGGTCATGCTTAAAATCTTGCATGCGAGGCTTCAGCATTATATGAACCAAGAACTTCCAGATGTCCAAGCTGGGTTTAGAAAAGAAAGAGGAACTAGAGATCAAATTGCTAACATTTGAGGGGTTATATAGAAAAAGCAAGGGAATTTCAGAAAAACATCTATCTCTGTTTCATTGACTACGTTAAAGCTTTTGACTCTGTAGATCATGACAGACTGTGGAAAGCTCTTTTAGAAATGATAATATCAGACCATCTTACCTGTCTCCTGAGAAACCTGTATGTGGGTCAAGAAGCAACAGTGAGAACCCTGTATGGAACAACTGATTGGTTCAAGATCGAGAAAGGAGTACGACAGGGCTGTCTGCTGTCACCTGTTTGCTTAACCTATACACTGAGCACATCAAGAAATGCCGGGTTGGATGAGATACAGGCTGGAATCAAGATAGGTGGGAGAAACATCAACAACCTCAGATATGAGGATGATGCCACTCTAAAGACAGAAAGCAAAGAGGAAACTAAAGAGCCTCTTGATATGGGTGAAGGAGAAGAGTCAAAGAGCCAGCTTAAGACTAAATATTAAAAAATCTAAAACCATGGCATCCAGGCCCATTACTGCATGGCAAATAGAAGGGGCAAAGGTGGAAGTAGTGACAGATTTCCTCTTCTTGGGCTCCAAAATCGCTGCTGACAGTGACTGCAACCATGAAATCAGAAGCTGTTTGTTTCTTGGCAGGAAAGCAATGACAGACCTAGATAGTGTGTTGAAAAGCAGAGACACTACTCTGCCGACAAAGGTCTGTATAGTCAAGGCTATGGTCTTCCCAGTAGTCACGTATGGTTGTGAGAGCTGAATAAGGCAGAATGCCAAAGAATTGATGCCTTCAACTATGGTGCTGGAGAAGAAAGTCCCTTGGACAGCAAGGAGATCAAACCAGCCAATCTTAAGGGAGATCAACCCTGAATATTCACTGGAAGGACTGATGCTGAAGCTGAAGCTCTGGTATTTTGGTCATCTGATGCAAACAGACAACTCATTGGAAAAGTCCCTGATGTTGGGAAAGATCAAGGGCAGAAGAAGAGGGTGTCAGAGAATGAGATGGCTGGATGGTATCACCAATGCAATGAACATGAACTTGGGCAAACTCTGGGAGATGGTGAGGAACAGGGAAGCCTGGCATCCTACAGTCTATGGGGTCACAAAGAATCGGACACAACTGGGCGACTGAACAGCAACAACATTCACCCCACCCTAGGATTTATAGGAAAAGAAATCAGCCTTTTATTCTGTTTAACCAGCATGAATTACAACTCAATGGCAAGGCTGATAGATTTTGATTTTTTCTTTGACAAAGGATGGAAGAATAGTACTGAGGATCAAGAAGATTGGTTCTTTTACTTCAAAATATTGGGTAGAGGCAATAGGAGGAGAGGCAATATGGCCACTGAAGTACTTTGCAATCTGGCTGCTGGGGACAACCCTGGGGAAAGGGCCACAAGCCTGAGTAAATGTTTAGAAAAGAGAGAGACTGATGTAGGATGGGGTCATTGGGAAGGTCATGGAAGTGGGACTTCAAGTCAGTCCTGGAAAGACATAGAAAAGGAGGGAAAGCACGTGTTGTATGGCAGAAACCAATACAACATTGAAAGCAATTACCCTCTAATTAAAAATAAATTAAACTTTTAAAAACTTACAAAAAAGAAGGGAGAACATGGAAAGTGGGGTCTAAGGATCGTGGGACATCCCCTAAGCATACCAAGTTCTACTCTTTCATTGCACCACAATTTACATATAGAGCTTCATGGTCAATTTCTTGATTACCTAGCAATTCAGTTCCACCCTAATGGTCTCCCTCCACATAACCTTAATAAATTACAACCTGTTGCTACAGAAAACACACGCCTATTAAAGAAGAAGATTTAGCACTGTGGCGAAAACTTCTCTTAAATAAAAACGAAAAACTGACTCACTCCACCATATTTCTTCCTAGAAATAAAAACATTTATAAAGGTTTCCTTGACCACTGAGGGGAGAAAAATGTGTTTATCATTCTGTTTAATCCCCACAGACTCAATGGCCACGCTGCCCAAACTTCCTGTCTCGGTAGATGTGACCCTCTGAAAGTAAAATTAACCCTCCCCGGTGGAACGTGCTTGCTGCTTTTCAAGTGTGTACACTCCATCAGGGTTGTTATAAATAAGCTGTATCTTGATTTAGGACATATCAGCTACCGTTGCTATTTCAGTGCTGCTTTAGCAGTCTAAGCTTTCACTGCAAGTAGCCTTTACAGGGAAAAAAACAGCTCTGGGCTGCATACTTACCAGTCCCGAAGCTCTCCTCCCCACAAAGGGACAGTTTGCTTGCATCCATCAGATTCCCAAAAAACTTCCAGCCAGTTGGGGTCTCATACAAAGCAATCTTTGTAGCATTAGCCACCCTTCAAAGGCATGAAATCAAAGTTACATCACAGCAGGACTGCTAGTGTAGCCATGTGAGGGATGGAAAATAGCAACCGTTATTGTAATCAAGGGTTCCACTTAGCATTGCTCAGAGGTACACATAATTCTAAGACTGGTGGAAAATCGTATGAGAAAACTTGTGCACAATGGGCTATTATATGTGGAGTCAGAGGAGGGGGAGAAGAGTATGAAGAAAGAATTAATTCAGGTCACTGAATTTAATATTTTAGAAAAAATAACAGTGGCAAAATGGACAAAAGTATTTGGGGGGCTATTTAAACCCATGTGTTTTGGATACAGACAGCATTTATAACCATTCCATAATGAACAAAAGAATGATGTTTCGAGGCACCTATAATTATAGAGACAGATGATATTGGGTTTGGGAGGTCAGTATTTCACAGAGAGAGAAACAGGACCCAGAATGTTATGTGACTCAGTCCAAGGTCACACAGCCAGGATGACCACTGCCTGCGACCCAGTCAGTGCTCCTTTCATTCCCTGGAAGGCCCTGCAAGGACAGGGCCCAGCGGGGCTCCCATCAGCACTAGCTGCATCCACACCAATCCATGGCCCCTGTCCCCTGTAACACATCCTTTACTTCTCCCTATATTATCCTTAGTCTATTTGAAACTTTTGAGTGACTCTTTTTTTAGATTCCTTTCCCTTTGAACAGGAAAAGTTACCTACATTTCATTCACCCTTTTAGTGAGATTTGCTTCCCAAAATGCTTATCACTAGCAAAACAATATCATATTTCAATTCTAATATTTGAGGAAAATTAAATTATGATTTTTAAAACTATGAAAATAAAAGTTTCTTTCTGGGTAATGAAGTATTTTCCATTGTGATTCTATATGTGGATTATCACATATAATCCACATAAACTGGAATTAGACTGTTTTTGGATTATACAGAAGCTATTTCAGGACCTTATCAGTCTAATGGACAATAGTGTGGCCACAAACCAGCTCACAGCTTTGCAGGGAGGATGTGGAGGCAGAAGGACCAGGGTCTAATTCTAGCTCTGATGTAGCTGTGGGGTCCTGGGAAAGATGCTAACTACTCTTCTGGCTGACAGATGAATGGATAAAGAAGATGTGGTACAAATACCATATAAATGGAATATTACTCAGCCTTAAAAAAGAACAAAATAATGTCATCTGCAGTAATATGGATGGACCTAGAGATAGTCATACTGAGTGAAGTAAGTCAGACAGAGAAATACAAATATCATATGATATCACTTACATGTGGAATCTTAAAAAAAAAAAATGGTACGAATGAACTTATTTATAAAATAGAAATAGAGTCACAGATGGGAAAACAAACTTATGGTTACCAAGGGGGAAAAGAGTTGAGGAGGGATAAATTGGGAGATTGGAACTGACATATACACACTGCTGCTGCTGCTGCTGCTGCTGCTAAGTCGCTTCAGTCGTGTCCGACTCTGTGCGACCCCATAGACGGCAGCCCACCAGGCTCCATCCCTGGGATTCTCCAGGCAAGAACACTGGAGTGGGTTGCCATTTCCTTCTCCAATGCATGAAAGTGAAAAGTGAAAGTGAAGTCGCTCAGTTGTGTCCGACTCTTAGCGACCCCATGGACTGCAGCCCACCAGGCTCCTCTGTCCATGGGATTTTCCAGGCAAGAGTGCTGGAGTGGGGTGCCATCGCCTTCTCCGACGTATACAAACTACTATATATAAAATAGATAACTCATAAGAACTTACTCGATAGTACAGAGAATTCTCCTCAATACTCTGTAATGCCCTTTATGGGAAAAGAATCTAAAAAAGACTAGCTATATCTAATTATAGCTGATTCACTTTGCTGTAAAGCAGAAACTAACACAACATTGTAAATTACCTATACTCCAAAACAAGTAAAAAAAAATAAAATAAGGACTGCTATGAGGGTCAATAGAGACAGTGAATGTAAAAAAAAAAAACCAGTGTCAACTACAAATTATTAAATGATATTAGTCATTACTTTGTTAGCTGAAGTGAAGTCAGCACTAGCTCTATAATAAACACACACACACACCAGAAAACTACTGCACTGCACATCCCAGTGTTTGGGAGCAAAGGTTCTGGGTTCAAATCCTGCTCCATCATTTACTAGCTGGGTGACTTTGGGCAAATTAGTTAACTTCTTTTTCCTTTCGTTTTCCCATCTGTAAAGAGGAATTAAATACAGCATTTACTTCATGGGGCCAGTTTGAGAATTAAATGACTTAAAATACATGCTTAATGTTTAGCGTAAGGTAATGTTTAATGAGTAATAGTTATGATTATAAGAACCAAGTATATACATTCTTCTTCCTCCCTAGCCTCAGCCGTTCATTCATTCACTTGCTCTTTACCCATTCATCCAGGAACTATTTACTGGACACCTAACATGATGTAGTCAATATCTCTGATTTGTGCTCATTTATGACTTCCATTTATCAGATGTTTTACATGTGATCTCATAAGCTAACCTAAAGCCTTTTCAAATGAGATGATATACAGTAAATAAACAAGCAAGTCAAAGATACCAACTGTTTACTGTCACTGGGTCCCTTGTTTCTTCAAAACTGAATGTATTTTTTAAACTATTTTAGCTTTATGTTTATTCAGATTTTGAATAAGTGACCATTTACTATGCTTGTGTGTATGGGCATCTGATGGGGGCTGGATGGGGAACATTTTTTTGAAAGTTCTGTTGAAACACTGATCTTACATCAGTCTTTCACCCCCACTCTGTGCACACTACCCAGAAAAAGTGAGTCTCTAGAACAATGTCTTGGCTACAGCAGAAGTGCCATCCATTCATTTATTCATTAACATTCAATCACTCATTTTTTACAATGAGGCATGTGTGTGTGTGTGTGTGTGTACTAGGCACTCCATGATCAGTCAGAGTTTAGCACAGTGACAAAGACATTCTTTTCTCTGTATTAGTTTCAAGTTCAACAGGGCAGATAGTCAAGTAAACAGAGTATCAGCACACAGTGTGAGGAGAGCCAGGATGGGGGAAATGCAGAGTGCTAAAGCAGCACAGTGGGCACATCCAATCCAGAAAAAATGACACCTTTCCTTCAAGAAAACCCCTGGATAACACCCTAGGTATGCATCAGATGTCTGAGCTGAAAGGGGAGGAAGGGCGCTCCCAGCGCTGTGAGGGCCTGCTTGGGAATCCAGGGAGTGGAGAGACCTACCGGTCCAGGGCACCACTGGTGGGCATGCTGCGTGCGAAGCCACGGACCCCGGTTTGCTGGAAGTATGGAATGCTGAAGATGTTGGCAGCAATGACAGCCACAGAGTCTGAAGGGTTCACGAAAAACCCGTGCTTGCCCAGAATCATGTTCCGATCCTTTGGGAGAAGGGGAATTCAAAGGGAGATCTTTTAATCAAAGTGCTGAAGAAACCAACCGATCTTACATGGAGGTTTCGTAAAATTTAAAGCTGATACATTTATTCATACTGGGTTCTAGACACTGGACTTTATTCCTAATTGATCTGCACAGCACCACTGGGCCAATGGCACCTCCGTGCCAAAGAGCCAAAACTGTTTTGAGTTAAAGTGCAAACTCCTTCCAGGCTGAATTCTCTGTTCTCCCTCCAGAGGCCAGCTGAATGTAACCTCCCTGACCTTCTCCAAACTCTGGAACCAATCACCTCTCTTCTCTCCCAGAAGAGAGCAGAGATCACACAGAGAGGAAATGTGGGCTGTTTAAAGCTTGCTAGGTCTACCAGGCATTCTCCAAGGAAAAACCAGATTTCCTCAAGGAAAGACTCCTAAATCCTGGCACCTCCATTTGGTGCAGGACCCAACAAAATATGGGTCACCTCACTGTTCTCCTGGTACCTGATATACAGGAAGCGCTCAAGTAACTGAGAGTAAAGAGGAAACCCAGGATGCACTGCGACAGAAAGACACACTGAAAATAACGTCTGCTTGTTCATTTGTTTAGTGACCAAGTCGGGTCTGACTCTTTTGAGACACCATGGACTGTAGCCCACCAGGCTCCTCTGTCCATGGGATGTTCCAGGCAAGAATACTGGAGTGGGTTGCCATTCCCTTCTGCAGGGAATCTTCCCTACTCAGGGATCGAACCTGCATCTCCTACACTGGGAGGTGGATTCTTTACCAACTGAGCCACCAGGGAATGCCCCAATCTCTATTTAATTTCTCAAAATATTAACATTGGAAAAGCTATTTTATAGGAAACAATGAATTCCAGCTGATGTTAAAGAACAATAGCAACCACCAAAATATATTTTTAACCAAGTAAATATGTGTAATGTTTACTATCTCTAAGACACTGTCCCTCCTTGTCTGTTACATACTCACCAATGCAAATAAAAGAGCATGTTTATTTCAAATATTAACTGTAGCTAAAGAATAAACTGTTAATTCTCTCATTATAGTTTCACCTTTCAGCTAATGTGAATGAACAGATAGGTATATCATAAGGCCAAAACTCTTTCCAGAGATTGAACAAGGATCCAGCTGCTGGCTAAGAGCAAAAATCTACCTAAGGATGGAGATCGAGAAACCAGTCAGCTCATGGAGCACCAGTCAAGACATGATAACCAGGCCCCAATCACCCTGCCCTTCTCAGCAAACACTAGACACATGGTTCCACTTCAAGTCATCCTGTCAAGAGGGTCTTCTAATAATTGAGCCCTGACTCCAGGTGCAATGAGGGAGCTTGACTGCACTCCAGGCTGCAGGGCCTGCTTTCCCCCATTTAGCATGTTAGGCCTGGCCTGCATCAGAGTTCACGTTAATGCGCTTGTACCCACCCCATCTCCATCAAAGGCAGCCCCAAAATCATGCTCCCCTGTCTTCATAGTCTCCACCAGGTCAGCCGCGTAGGTGAGGTTGGGGTCAGGGTGGTGGCCTCCGAAGTCCTCCAGGGGAACGCAGTTCACTGCCGAGTTCGCAGGGGCGCCGAGTTCTTCACAGAGGATTTTTTTCACATATGGTCCCACGACTATGCAGAACATGAAATGAAGAACCAGAAATGAAACTGATCATAGAAGGTGAGGACTGGGGACTAGGTAGAGGCAATCTAGGGAGAATGGTACAAATGGCAGAGAGTGTGCAAATTGTATTCAAGGGCTTGTGGGGAGATGAGTCTGGAGTAGAAAGTTCTACAAGTAGGAATAATGAGGGGTTAGGAAAGAGTGGGGGAAGGGAAGGAAGCAGAGCTTTATGAAGATCCTGCTACACAGGTGCTTCTTAAACATTTTCTCAGTCCTTCAAAATGGCCCATGAGGTGCTACAACTTAGCACGTTAAGAACCTGGACTCTGGAATCACAGTGTCTGGGGTTCAGATCTCAGCTGTCAATTATTGGCTGTACCATTTTGGGGAAAGTTATTTAAGCTATTTAATCTCTCTGCTGTGCTTCCATCTATGCTAAATGCAAAATGAGGATAATAATAGTAGCTACCTTTACAGGGTAGACGTGAGAATTAAATGAGTTAATAGATATGAGGCACTGATAACAAGCAACAGCCCACATTTTATAAAGGCTTGTGTAGTATGAGTACCACCTCCAATTTAGGATAAGAAAACGGAGGTTCTGAGAGGAGGCTATTTGCCCAAACTTACACAGATAGATAGTAGGAGTGAGAGCTAGGATTCAGAGTCCTAATCTTTCTCCTCTATCAAGCTATCCAACAAACTGATTAAAAGAATACAGACACACAAAAACACAGTAACAACATACAACAGGGAAAACCAGTCACATATTTTACAGTGATACGTAGTGTTATAATCAAGAACGTTCATCTCTAAATGCTTTCAACCAAGGAAGGTCCCAACACCAACATATGCAACAGAGGTCAGGACAGTATAGAATTCGTGTCTCCCATTGGGGGCATGCAAAGGAGGCTACTGACACACCTCAGGATGAAGACAAGGCAGCCAGAGCTGTGTGGGGCATAGAAACCAAGACTCTTAAGGAACAACTGAGAGGCTTGGAGAAAGAAGTCAGCTTGGTGACCAGCTTCTCCTAGGAAATACACCATCACAAGCCCCATACTCGAGCCAGCCAAGGCTTTTGCTCATTCCCCTAATGTGACGTCTCCTTTTCATCTTTTATGCCTTGGCTGCAGCCACTGCCTCAGCTGGGTATAACCATCACTGGAGTTTCCACCACCTTACATCTTTCTTTCCTAAAAGCTTGAGTTGGTTGCCACTTCTTCCAGAAAACCTCTCTTGATACCTTCAGTCAAACTGCGCCTTCCTCCACACCCCAAGGAGAATACTTGAAATTTTATCTAACCCTCATTTTGTTGGCCTGGCAGTGGTTGGTTTCTTACCCACTTCATCTCCCCAAGCATCACAAGCTCTTTGAAGGAAGTGTCTACAGAATCCCTGACTACATCCACACCCCCCAAGCATACACATAGTAGCTACTCAACACACTGCTGCTGAATGTTTTGAAAAGTCAGAATGGCCTTTGTCTGAATAAAGGAGGCCCATTCTGTGAGATTCCAGAGGCAAGTTAGGACCCAAGGGAAGAAGTTCCAGAGACAGACCATTGCAGGCCACCAGGAGAAGTTTTCTAACAGATTTTGCTGTGTAACAGAAGGACCTGGACAGGATCATAGGAAGGGTTCAAGCATAGGCAGAAAGTCTTCCCCAACTAGGCAGGCAGATGGATTCCAGCACCAGGGAAAATCGTTGCCACTCAAAGATTCTAAAATTCTAGGGACATCCCTGGTGGTCCAGTGGTAAAGAATTCACCTTCCAATGCAGGGGACGTGGGTTTGATCCCTGGTCGAGGAACCAGGATCCCACACGTGGCGGGGCAAGTAAGCCCACATGCCATAACTACTGAGCCTGCACACCTCAACTAGAGAGCCTTCTGCCATGACTAGAGAGAAACCTGGATGCCACAAGGAAAGACCTGATGTGCTGCAACTAAGATCTGATGCAGCCAAAAATAAGAAATAAATGAATATATTTCTAAGAAAAAGATCCTAAACTTCCAAATTATTACAAAACAAATAGACAAGCCAGGGGCTCAGGAATTCCCATATTCCTACATCAAGAGAACCTCACGGCTCTGATTCGGTGATGGCTGCCACCTCTAATGATCTGGCCACAAAACCCACAGAGGAAGAAGAGGGAGAGACATACATCCTGTTGCTCCTGAATTGAACCCTCAGCTTGCTCTGGTCAGCTTCTAAGAAAAGGCACACGTGGGAACCGGAAACTGGGGTGTGGGGCTCAGGAGCACATTTATCAGATCGAGCAAACCACGGCTCCCCTTGGGAATAGACGGGGGCTTTTAGGAAGAATCTAAGGCATCTTCTGAGGGGGAGGAAGAGTCCACAAAAATAGCTGCATGTTACTCAAAGCCTGATGCTTAATGTGGAAACACTGACCGTCGCACTACCTTACCATGAGGAATTTTTGCTGCATACAGTTAGATTTTATCATGTGAATATTACTCTGAAATGATTGCAGAGTAATGGTGTAAGCACTGCCAGAGACAGCCTTAAGAAAAGGGTTGTTAAGGCATCATGATACACAAAGTTGAGAGCTGCTTCATAGCTTTGAGAGAAGAGAAGGGAAGAGAAAGGGCTCCATACCTCCGTGCATGGCGTCTATACGGATCTTTAGTCGGTTTGGACCAGAAAGCAGTTCTTTCAGTGCATTGAAATCAAAGATGTTTCTCAGCATTGTAGCATAAGCTTCCACTGAATCCACAATTTCCACTGTGAGAACAAGCAACATTAAAAGATGGAGGAACTAAACACTTTTAGAAATATTATCCTCTGAAATGATTAGATGGCTGTAAACATGCAATTGCTACTTTAAAAGGACATTTATGGAGCAGCTCCAGTGTGCCAGGGCTGTTACACGATCTCTTATTCAAAACTAACATAAATTTCCTGAGAGGTAAATGTTATCAGTTCTATTTTATAGACGAGCAAGTTCAAGTTCTGAAAGATTAAGTAGCTTGCCCACACAGCTGGGATGTGGCACACTGAGGAATTTTGACAGATGTTTGCCTGATGGTAAACTGCTAGACTGCCATGTTGATGCATCTCCAGGAAGTGTATTTTAGCGTCAAAAAATAACAGAAAAGGTAACACCTACTTTACTTTTTCCAGGCCCATTGCCATTAAGACTTAATGGTAAAAAGCAGAGAAAATTTTTTTAATGAATCACTTTTCACATGCACTGCTAAAGGAATAAAACAAACGTAAGAACTAAGTCTTGCTGAATTTTCAGGGGTCTGAACATTTTCAAAACATGAAATGTTTAAGAAATTCTCTACTGGTATTTTCTAAACCCTAAGAATGTCTTCAAGATGTACCAAAGCACCCTTTCCTCTTCCTTGGGATGCGATTGTCAGTCCTTCTGGGTAGGTTCAAACACAAAATGCATCCCACAAACTTGCAGTCCAGATGAAAGAATACATGTAAGAGCAAAGTTGAAATACAAGTCACACTGCTAACCATCTCATCCTCATTGTATTAATAACTTTATAAACATTTATTTCATCAATTATTATCATATATTAGCATTCAACAATAAAATGTTTACCACAGCTGCTACACAGGGTGTTTAAATTTAGCCCCCAAAATGGTCTAAGTTGATTTTACTGAAAATGAAATCAAGGGCCAGGCTTTGGAATCTCTCACACCTGCATTTGAACCCTGGTTTACCACTCACTGACAATGTGACCCTGAGTCTGTCCCTTAAGTTCTCTCTGCCTTTGTTTCCTCATCTGGAAAAAGCGAATAGTAATAGTGCTGTCCTCACAGGGCTAATGTAAGAATACAATGAGATAATGCATCTGAAGAGCCTGGCACATAATAAAAGCTCAATAAAAGACAGCTATGAACATGATGTCACAGGTCTTCTTGTCAAGGCTGTATATTTCATAGGTATGAAAACTGAAGCTGAGAGATTTAGAATTGACTCACCCAAGGTCCCTCAGCTGATCCCCAGCAGAGGCCAGACAGCCCAGGTCTCTAGACTCCCAGACCCAATTCCAGACCTCCTAATTTATGCATGCAAAGCTTGGTGACCACAATCTTTCCAGAGATAAAGACCCACTTTATTAAAACCTTGAAAGGCAAATCCTTCAAGTTGGAACTAGAAGTGGGCAAGAGAGGAGGAGAGTAAGTAAACATGCCTGTGAAGGGTTTGAACTTGTTTTCCAGGTCAAACTGCTGCTTTCCCAGAACCCCAAGGTCTACGTGCAGGTCAGGGCAAATTGCATATTCTTCGATTGTCTTGCTGATTTGGAAAATTTTATCAGTTATTGCTTCTGGGGCAGGACCTGGAAATCAAACAGCAAAGAGTAGGTCATTTTGTATAGCTGACATGAAAATACAAAGAACACAAAGCTCATCAACTAACTCCTCTTCACTAGTGCATGTGCCATGCCATCCTTCAAGCAGCAAAGTATCAGAATTTTCTAAAAGAAAATATGTTAATGATCATTCATGCAGAGCACTTCATATTCAGGTATGGCAAAATGAGAAGCATCTCATTTTCACCAAAAGGAAAAAAAAAGCTCTCTTGCTAAGGATGAGAACCAGAATCCCGACCTTCCAAGGCCTAGGTTATCGGTTTGTCCTAAGAACATAACATTTCCTGTACTTAAAATGACAGCAAACTCACCTCCATTGGAAATGTTGAACTTGATTCCAAAATCTCCATTGGGTCCTCCTGGGTTGTGGCTGGCTGTCAGAATGATCCCACCGATGGCTTTGATCTTTCTAATGATGCATGATACAGCAGGCGTGGAGAGGATCCCATTCTGTCCAATAACTAAGCGACCAATCTAGAAGAAGAAATCCAGACACGTTAACATCCACACATCCAGAGCCACCGCACAGCGATGCCAGAACAGCTCGATGGACAGAGATATTCTACTGGACCAGAAAGGATGCCTTTAATGAGCACCTAACAGCTTGGGTTATTAGTGTTATTATATTGAAGTATTTTACAGTTGCTGTTGAGTAATACTATTATTGAAATAGAATCAGCATTGCTGAACAAAGCCATTTCTCCCGATAGTTTTGGGGGACTTCATAGTGTATGATCTGGGACTGCTATAAGGTTCTGGCAAGAAAAGAAAACAAGGCCTTTCCAGATTAGGTTCATAATTTGGATACATTATAAATCTGTGGGAAAACCCACATTTTTATCCACTTCAATCATACTTTCAATCCAAATGGGAAGAGAGACTATAAATTTAGCTAGTTAAAGGAATTCTAACCCAAAGAGGAGGCTTTTGTAAACTAAAATATCTAAAAAAGTAAAAGGGGCAAACTTTGTATGAAGAAATGTTATAAAATGTATCTCACAAGTTTATTGCCATTCAAGCTTTGATTTTTCTTTAATTGGAGTATAATTGCTTCACAATGCTGTGTTAGTTTCTGCTGTACAATGAAGTGAACCAGCTATGTGTATACATATACCCCCTCTCTCTTGGAGCTCCCCCCACCATCCCACATCACAGGGCACTGAGCTGAGCTCCCTGAGCAGCTTCCCACTAGCTATTTCACACAGGTAGTGAATATATGTCAAATCCAATACAATGGGGTCCTCAGAGCAGAACACACCTATCCACACTAGGATGTACCTGGGCTTCCTCCTGGGCCTGAGGCAGGGAATGCTGGGAGTGTTACTGGGTGAACCAGCCAGGACCATCCCCATGAAGGAGCTACAGGCTATGTTCTTAACTCACCTGCCCATATCTTTCACAGATGGTATCTATAAGCACAGCTCCTTACTAAAATGATTGTAATTTATATCTGTTTCAACATGATGCAAGTTGGAAAAGAAGGGAATTCCATCAGTTCCTCTGACTAGAAATGTGATTGCTTCATGAAAAGATTTTAAAAAGGAGGAGTTTGTGCCCTTCTTCCACCCTCCCCTCTGAAGACACAGGGATGTATTTAAGTTTTCCAGTTGCTATTTCTTCTTGCCCCACCCAAGATAAATGCAGCTGAAGAAATGACTTGATGGTGGACGATGTGTTTCTAGTACTGATCATGCCAATAAGATACCTGGATTCCCTGGGGAGGTTTTTCTGGGATTGTTAGCTTTGCCAACTTCCTGTAGGTCACTAACAGCTTGACTGGCTTATAATTAAACCTCTCCATTATCAACCACCTCCCAGGAAGCAGCCGCTTCATTCCAGGCCCCTTTTGGCTCTTGTATGTCTATCCCTGAACAATTCCTGTTATTCTAATATATTTCTTATGTCCTGCCTCCTTCAGGAAGTGGTAACTCCCTGACTCAATACAGTGGAAATGGTAACATCTCACGCCTCCGGCAGTTTCTGGGTGCCGTTCTGATGAAAACTGCTTTGTGGTTGAGCAGTTCCATAATTTTGATGAGAGGAGCTTAGAGATGGCAAGTTAAGCAGCCACAGTGACTGGTGGAGTAATATGAAAACTGTGTTTGTGCATCAAGCACACTGACTTCTACTTTGATCCCATATGTACTTAACATAGAAGGGAAAGCTGATAAATGAATATTAAGCCATGCCACACAGGTCACCCCATAATTCTACCATTCCTTATGGTGAAATCTGCAGTCAGTAATGGTCCAAGACTGAGAGGATTATACCAGGAAGTGAGAGTAAGAAAATCAGGAGAAGCAGGGGAAGCCCATGGTAGTAGATTCTTTCTCTTGAGCCCAAGAACAGGTATAGCTGACCTTCCAGAGCAGACTCTTTCCCATTAATTCTGCTCAAGAATATTCATCTTCAACTTGATATTTGGGAGATATTACTCTATTGTCCTCCTCCCCGTAAGGATGTCTGGAGCACTGTAATAGCTCCTGACTCAATCTCCCTTGCCTCTCGCCCACCTGCACCTCCCTTGCTCTACCCTCCCTGAATCTATCTGACCTACCAAGCCCACCTAGTTCAGCTTTCTAGGCCATAGTTCTGTGTTCCTCCCCTGTACAAAAACCTTCCCTATACCATATGATCCAGAAGGCCCACTTCTAGGTACAGACACAAAAAGAAAGCAGTGACTCAAACAGGTATTTGCACACCCATGTTCACAGCAGCATTATTCACAATAACCAGAAGTGGAATCAACCCAAATGTCCATTGAAAGATGAACAGATAAACAAAATGTGGTATATACATACAATGGAATATTACTTGGCCTTTAAAAGGAAGGAAATTCTGATTCATGCTACAACATGGGTGAACCTCGAGAACATTACACTAAGTAAAATAAGCCAGACAGAAAAGGACAAATATTGGATGGCTCCATTTGTATGATGGACACAGAAGAGGCAAATTCATAGAAAGTAGAACCAAAGTTGGCAGGAAGAAGAGAATGGGGACTAACTGTTTGGTGGGTACAGAGTTTTAGATGAGATGATGAGAAGGTTCTGGAAACAGTGGTGATGGTTGCAGAACATTATGAATGTAATGAACACCACTGAATTGCATACTTAAACGTGGTTAAAACAGCAAATTTTGTGTTAGATATACTTTACAACAAGCTTCCCAGGTGACTCAGTGGTAAAGAAGCGGCTTGCAGTGCAAGAGACCTGGGTTCAATCCCTCGGTAGGAAAGATTCCCTGGAGGAGGAAATGGCAACCTACTCCAGTATGCTTGCCTGGGAAATCCCATGGCCAGAGGAGCTGGGCAGGCTACAGTCTATGGGGTCACAAAGAGTTGGACACGACTGAGTGACTAACACACAAATGCAATTTAACACAAAAAAGGGGAAAAAAAAAAAAAACAACCCTTCCCTGGGTCCCAAATGTCTACCAACTTAGAGACACCCCCTCAGCCCTGCACTGAGAGTCCTTCACCAAAAAGCATTTCCTGCCCTTACTCTTGCCCACCGCTCCCTTCTGCGTAACTCAAGTCCTGCTGCTAAACTGGATACCTCCTTCTCCCTCAACATTTTATAGTTAACCACGACAGGGAGCAAACGTTAAAATATTCCCTTCAATTGAAACTAGGGCTTGGTGTTTGTTTATGTTTCCCCGAAACACAAAACAAACAAAAGGTTCCATTTTCTTTGCTCTGCCAGTCATACATACAGGTTCTATTCTCATTTCTAAAATTATCTCAAGGATAAATCTCTGGGGACTGAATGAGATACCAGTACCATAAATGAGACCCTACCAATGTTTTATTTTGTACATTAAAATCGCCTGTAACTGCAGACAGCTCTGTGCAAATAAAAGGAAAGGCAAAGTGTATTCTACTATCCATAAATGTACCAGATAAAAGCGTACTAAAGGGAAGAAGTGAAATTATTTCCATGTAGCTCGCCAGGCTGAAATGCTCTCTTAGAATCGGCTCATGGGTATAGTGGGTATTGACAAAACTGAGGCAAGAACCCTGACTTCTATTAATACCAAAATCTGTGGCAATAAATTATCTTTCCTTTAGATTGCCTCCCTAAATTCTGTCCACAATCAAAGGGATGTTAAAATAGAATTTAGGATATGTTAGAAAAAGAAATCAAACTAAATAGGATTTGATAGGTTTTATCAGATGAAAGTGCTTTATCGGTCCACTAAACGTTTTACGTAATTCAGCTGGGTAGCACAAGTACTTCAAATGCAACACTATTTTTAATAAGGAATGTCCTTGAAAAGACTTGAAAATATCGCTTGGGCTGCCACAGCTCTAACAAATAGGCAGTTACCACATTTAGTCAATTATCAGCACTTAAATGCATTATTTAGCAAAGCTTCAGATCGTAAATCTGAGAAAGTCTGCAGGGTCTGCCTGAATTACACATTCCTACCACCCCTTCCACATCCTTCTGCTTTGCACAAGAATGAAATGAAGCCAAATATATCACAGCAAAGGGGACAGTGTACCAGATCCACTCAACAATCTAGATATATGCAGAGAAATAATGTTTCATTCGTTCTCTCCCAAAAGATTAAAAACATCTTAATACCAGCTCTCCTCAAAGATGAAATTTACAGCATGTCACACTTTATCTTAAAAATGTGTATGCATCATAATTTCATATTTGAGTGCTTTATCAGCAAATTTTACATGAGAAGCATTCAGATTCTGAAACTGGGTACAAAGGGAATCTCACATTAACAATAGGATGTACAAACTCTTCTAAATAGAATTTGGCAACTAGCATACGCTTTTTTTTTTAATTTGACTTTTGCAATCACACCTGCTTAGTGTATTGTAAAAATACACTGAAAATAAATGCCTAACACATTTGGTTATAATGCTAAATTTTATTTTCTCAGAATCACTTCCAGAAAGGAAATAAAACAATGTTTTAAAATTTATAAGTACTGAAGGACTATGTGCTCCAAATTATTGTTAAGTGTAATCTAAAACACCAAAAATGTATTTTTGGTCCCACGGAGGAATTTGCAGAGCAAAAACAGCAATGTTCTGATGCCTGCCTTCCTGTAAATCAGTGAGACTGTGCAAATTGTTAGATTATCAAGATCAATGCTTCCTGGTGCCAGATTCCTTCCGACTTGGTTAATTCAGCCAACACAGTTTTTCACAATGCAGAGCTTTAGCAGAGCCTCCTTATATTATAGGCTCACAGAAGTTATTATCTCTACCCTGCTGCACAAATTCACCACACACAGGACTTCTTTGTATCCAAGGTCATTATAAGTGGGTTCCCTCTAACAGGTCCTCTTGGAAGGCTCACACCTAACATTTTCCAGTTCTCTCCTAGCATTTCTGCACGACTACCAGGATCCACAAATAACAGCGTGCCCTGGCTTTTGTTTTCCTGTTTGACAAGTGACTGAACTTCAACAAGGAAGCCATTGAAAGAAAACAAAATCTTCCTCTCTCTGTGGCTCCTAAGAGCCTCCTACACAGGACAGAGTGCCCCTCAAAACTGGTTAGAATGTAGATAAGACAGCTTAAGGCTGGGGTGAGCTTTCAATGTCTAAAAGCAACAGGTACATTTTCAAGCAACAGGCACAGAGCATAAGAAACTGAGTTTACATCCCCAAATCCCAATGCGACAAATGTAATTTCAGGGGTAATATCACAATATACAATCTCTGAAGTCATAATCAAACTTAATCAGATGTTAGTAGCATTGAGGTGTATCCAACATACAAATCTTTGTACTTCAGTATATTTTTGCAGAATTAAGAGGTTATATGAGAGCCAGAAACATAGCAAAACTTATCGTATACCAACCCCATTGGCAGCTGCCATCTGCACTATTGTCTCTATTGCCGATTTATTAAAATACCGCCCATCTCCACCAACCACCAGTGAGGCTCCCTGGCGATCTTTTAGGTCTATGGAAAAGAATATACTCTGGATGAAATTCTCCAGATAGCATGGTTTTTCCTCAAAATAGTAGGTTTTCTTCCGTAATCCACTAGTTCCTGGTTTCTGGTCATAGTAGGGAGCCGTAGTAAAAGTCAACAGAGGGAGAGGACCTTCTTCCATTTTTCTGTATTTCCCAGAAATCCATTCATCAAAATCACTCATCTTTCATTTCCACCACTTGGCTCAGCGAGGGTGTCCAGAAAGCAATCAAGGGTCCCCAAAATAGTCTGTCCAACCTGAAGCTGCTACAGTGTCACCCGAGTAACTAAAATAGAGACTAGCCTGGATGATCTCTCTCAATGAGGAAGCGGGGTTAATTCCTGTTGTCGTCGCCCCATGTGAAAAAGTGAAGGATCAAACACCCACCCACACCCACACTCAAAGCAGATCTTCAGTGTTGTTTTGATGAGGACATTCTGCCCACAACCACGCCAAATACCCTTCAATTATTTTTGCCTCATTCCCCTGTTAGGGTGGAGATAGGTCCAGAGGGTGCTGCGTGCAGCAGGCTTCAGTCACAAACACCAGGTGGCTTCCAGATTCCTCTCCCAGAGCCAGGCAAAGGCGGAGCAAGTGCAGTCCTAAGGAGCAGGTTCGTGAACAAGACGCCCTGGTGTGGCTCCCGCTGCCACTGACACCCTTAAACCAGAGCCTCTCTGGCAGTCATGTCTGATAAGGCCATCTGCAGCTAAAGTTGTTTCATGCCATCTCGCAAATTAAAGGTCAGTCTTAAAATGGAAATGACGGATCTCAGTAACTTCTGGTTCCCTTTCATCACCGTCATTTTGATACTCAAATATCTGATACTCAAGTGATTTTTTTTTTAACTTCCCACATGCAATCCCAGTTAGAAGGGAGAAAAGGCATCAAACAGAATAGATTTATTCATTGGCCACCAAAGATTTAACTAAATAGTATTCAATTCTAGAAGAATAGAGACTCACAGATATGCCCTGAATGATCAACAACTGGTCATTCCCATGAATTTATAGAAAAGTAGGGATGAACAGGGCTTCCCTGGTGGCTTAGATGATAAAGAATCCGCCTGCAATGTGGGAGACCTGGGTTCGATCCCTGGGTTGCAGAGACCCCCTGGAGGAGGGCCTGGCAACCCACTTCAGTATTCTTGCCTGGAGAATCCCATGGACAGAGGACCCTAGCAGTCCATGGGGTCACAAAGAGTCAGACATGACTGAGCAACTGAACAACAACATTGTCAAGGTTTTGGTGAACCTGTTTTTTTTTTTTTGGTGAACCTGTTAAGGAGACTTGGAAAGTAAATCGAGACTAGTTATGTCACATGTCTGGGGAGTTTGATGTGCACATAAAAGTC
Source organism: Oryx dammah (assembly GCF_014754425.2). Classification (NCBI taxonomy): domain Eukaryota; kingdom Metazoa; phylum Chordata; class Mammalia; order Artiodactyla; family Bovidae; genus Oryx; species Oryx dammah. The sequence goes on from NW_024070212.1 coordinate 79,831,692, forward strand.
AGGTTTTCAAGGGAAAAGTAGTAATCCCTCGAAAAACGAAAATCTGGGTCTTTTCCTACTAACTTGTCCAGCCAGGTCCAAAAGCAGACAGGCCCTGGGAGCAGCAGACAGCCTTCTATGAGGCAAGAATGTCTCTCTGTTCCAGGCGCTGTTCACACAGGACCGAGAACTAACAGGCCATGAGCAGAAAGCACCCTACTCCCAAGGGAGCCTAGTCTCCTTCATATGGCAAATGGAGCTGGCCCATCTGCAAGCAGGACCTCAAGACATAACAGTAACACAATTCACAAGACACATCTATTAAGCTGAAAACCAGTCAGTCAAAATATAATTATATTTCATAGCTTGTTTTTGCCCCTTATTGCATTTTTAAAACTAAAATTCTTGTGAAGTAAGCTTGCTTTACTAGTCTATACACCCAATGTTTTTCAACTTACTACAAATGCACTTTTTAAATTCATATTTTTTCAGTTCAGTGGCCAGTTTTCTCTGGTTTTTGATAGGTTCACAAATTACACCAGTATATATGTCTTGACATATTTAATAATAGAGCCATATTTCTGAAATATCAACTGAACAGTTTTTTCATTGGGAATAACAGAGCAACCAACCAAGTAATCGGTAGTTTCCTTAACGAGGTCTTGAAACCCCAGCGAAGATTCAGGAACGCTTGGTTGCAAGGGGCTCCAATATCCCCAACTAAAGCTTCTCTGCTCACACATTCCTGCATGTTCTCTGCTGGTGGTTGACCACTCTCTCTTGAAGTTCTTTCTGAATCCAGAGCTAGGGAGAGTAATGTTCTCTTAAGGGCTTTTCCCATACATTTACTTATTTTATTTACAGTTTATGGTCAGTGCAAATAAATTCCATAAAACGAGAAATCATACTCAAGGCACAATTATGAAAATTCAAAATAGATGTTCAACACACACACCAAAAAAACCCCACAAGCATCAAAGTGAGTTTATTTGTAGCATAAGATCTGACGGGTGTTATCTCAAAGCATGGCAAATGCTTGTTTTTTTGTTTGTTTGTTTGTTTTTTAAGACAGTGGCCATATCAGATACTAGAACACCTCAGCTTATCAGTGTGTTTTTGTACAAACCAAAATTTGTTTCTAAAAATATTGCTTCACATCGAAACTGTTGTAAAAGCTGTACTTCTCCAGAATTAAGCCTATTCTTAGGCCTTGTACAGGTTTCTCACTGCCTAAAAACTGACTGATACAGAAAGTATTCCAGATGTAACTACTCTGATTCTAAAGTAGTTTAAAAGAATCATTGCAAACTTTATAATGCTGGTGCTCTTCCAGCCCTATCTCTCCAAACAGCTGATATGCCACTTCAGGGTTCATTATCTGAAAGTCTCTCACTTTGAAGCCTTTTAAATATTCCTCTCCAGTAGACCATCTTCATATTTAAAACATTATTTAACACTAATGAAAATAGACAGTAGCGTTTGAGCATTGAGGAGTTCTATGTATGAAACCTGGGGAATCAGGTCACTAGGTGAACCCAGACTCCCTCCAGTATGGAATGTCCTTATGGACACATACACTTTTTTTTACTTCACTGCATGTGAGCCAGCTTCACAGCGAGGCATGGACCGGAAAGACTCTCATGTCTCATGGCTCCTGCACGTGCCAATGAATACCCAGCAATTCAAGTGCACATCAAGCCTAAGCCTCCAAAGGAGAGAGTTTGGTACCTCAAAGCAAAGAGCAATGTTTTTACCAACCACCATGGTGTTTGTCCGCATGCAAAACTAAACCAAAAAGATATAATACTTGCCCTAAAAAAGCTTCTATTCTAAAAATGGGCCTGAGTCATAATTTTATGGACACTATAGAACTCAACCCCATATAAAAATATTACCAGAAGCAGCAATGTTAGATGGACTGTGAAGTGTGGTAAAAAAGGAGAAGCATTAAAAACATTAAGCTTCCAAAGACGCTCAGACTAAGTGGGACAGCTATTAAGAAACTCATTTGTTTGAGCTCTCTAGCAAAGGTTGAACTTCATCTTCAGAAACGTTACTGTCGAGCATAGCGAACCCAATTTGGCCTAATGAATTCGCCTGCCTCGCCAGTACTCCTTCACAATGACACAAATTACATTTAAACCATATGGGGGATTTAAGGATTATTCCCTTCAGACAAGAAACTTTCATATTGGTCTTGGGTCCAATCAATTTCACAATGGCAGAGTTATGAACCCCTTTGCTCCCAGCCTCACAAAGACTCCAGTTTCCATTCTGATCAGCAGTGATGCCTTCCTAGTAGAAGACAGCAGAAACAGAAGACTTGCCAATACTTTATTCTTTCTTTTTTTCCATTGACAAACGTTTACTGGATCGCTAACTGCCATGTCCCAGGGCTCATGGGAGAGTGGGACCCAAGGCCTGAAAAGATTCACCTCTTTACATCAAGAATTATTCTTTAGAAAATGCCACAGGAATGGGCACATTATTTAGAAATGGTAACACTGACCTTCAGCACAAGCACTAGAAAGTAAGCTACTAACTGGGCTGAAAGCAGCAGGGATCATCAGAGCCCCCACCCCCAGGCCAAAAACCTATGCTTGTGATGCTGCAGGTGCCTGCCCGAGTGTTGGGGTCAATTATCCTCCAACTGAAAAAAATGTATTGGTTTCTAAAATGTATGAGAGGTACAATCTTGAGCAATTCTCTTAACTGACCCAAGTCTGTAAGGTAGGGATCACAATAAAGGTTGTTCTGAGCACTGAATTGGACAACATGTACGAAAACACTTATGATCTGTGATTCCAGTGACAGGAATCACAAGCTGGGAAAAGTCATTCATTTCTCCAACCAATAGTAAATAAGCTTCCAATGAATGCCTGCCACAGAGAAGACACTGCAGGATAATGCAAAGACCACAGGTTCAGGAGCCAGACACAACCAGGGCTCAAATCTTGGACTCTAAACAGACTTGTGGACACAGCAGAGGAAGGAGAGGGCAGCACTGAAACATATGCATTACCGTATGTAAAATAGCCAGCCAGTGGGAATTTGCTGCCTGACACAAGGAGCTCAAACCCAGTGCTCTGTCACAACCTAGAGGGGTGGGATGGAGTGGGAGGTTGGAGGGAGGTTCAAGAGGGAGGGGACATATGTATACCTATGGCTGATTCATGTTGATGTGGAGCAGAAATCAACACAACGTTGTAAAGCAATTATCCTCCAATTTAAAAAAATATATTGGTTTCTAAAATATATGAGAGGTACAATCTTGAGCAATTCACTTAACTGACCTGAGTCTGTAAGCTAGGGATCACAATGAAGGTTGCTCTAAGTACTGAATCGGGCAACATGTATGAAAATACTTATGACCTGTGTCTGGCATCCAGCAGATTATCAGTAAATGTTAGCCCCTCATCTTTCCATCCTCAATGCCCTGAGGATGAGAATAGGATGATGATACCTGCCTCACAACAAACATCTATGTCCCAGCGGTGCCTGGACAGGACTGTGGCTCTCAAGAGGCTGCAGTGATGGGGTGAAGCTGGAGAAGTAGCTGGGACAAGGTTACATAGTCTCATGAACCACAGTAAGGTTTATTTTGTAGGCACCAGAAGCTATGGATATTTTTAAGCAGAAGGAATAAAAACTGCTTTTTTTTTTTTTTTTTCAAAGTTAACTGGCTGCCAGTAGTGTATCAAATAGCTTGGAGGAGAGACTGGAAAAAGATTAACCAAGGCTTGCAAAAAGGAGTCCCTCTGCAGCTGAGGTGGATCTGAGGATCCTGGTCTCTGTGACCCTGTCCAGAGCTGCTCCTCTTGCGTAAGACTTCTTCAACTCTGAGTCCTTGGCCAGTTTGGGCTCTGTAGGTTACTCTCCTGCAACATGAAGACACTACCCCAACAACCTGTTATTCCTCTGACCCCTTCTCCTCACTCTCTTCTCTAAGAACTGTCCCTGACCCCAGCCTACAACAGTGGACTCCCAGGGCCATGCTTCTACTGTGGGACTCAGGCCATGATCATCAAGGGCAGACAACTGACCAAAGCTGGATCTCTCATATTTTCTCTTCTAGGAATCTAGAACTAGGACTCAAAAGTGTACCAGTCAGATTAGTTAGCCTTTGAACTGGGAAGACACGTAAACTCAGAAGCTGTGGGGTAGGGACCTCAGGTCATGACAATGTCTATAGAACTGTAACTGGCAGACATGAGAATACATGCGAACACGAGAGAGCTATTATGCAGATCCGTCTCTGGATCACTCGGGCACATCTAAGAGCTGGGGATCTGACACACAGAACTGGAAAAGGATTCAGAGTAGTTTCAGGCAGAATATCAGTTAGATGGATCTTCTCAAGAGAATAAGGACTGCAGACTCATGAGACATGAGAACTGGGGAAAGTGATCTGTGAACACAAGCCACTTGAGACCCCCCTGTTGGCATGAGTTCTGGACTGGGAAGGTTCCACTGTTAGATTTCCAGTCAATGTCACCCCCAATTTCAGTGGAAGTGTGTGTTAGTCACTCAGTCATGTCTGACTCTTTGCGACCCCATGGACTGTATCCCACCAGGTTCCTCTGTCCTTTAGGCAAGAATACTAGAATGAATAGCCATTTCCTTCTGCAAGGGATCTTCCTGACCCAGGGATCGAACCCGGGTCTTTTGCATGGCAGGCAGATTCTTTATCATCTGAGCCACCAGGGAAGGCCAATTGCTTGGAATAAGAGAATGATTTTTGAATTGGGCACTTTTTAACTTAAAAAGATTTAGAAGTAAGTATTGACGTGAAGCAAACTCATAGTAGAAAGATATCAAATAAACCAAACATAGTATTACTGTTTTGTAATAAGTCTTGGAGAAAATCTATATTTTGAGTACATTAAGAGAATCTGGGATATTAGTCTACCTAACAGGTCAGCCCTGTGATACCAATTTACAATGTATAGTTGAGTAACTTATTTTGGCTTATGATTTTAAGAGAATTTTATAAAAGTTATAAACATTACTGGAAAAGTCAAGAAAACTTTGAATATACCATATTTTTATATTTAAATCATCAGATGCAGACAGCCAACTGCAGTGTTTCAAGGAATGGACCTTAGGGCTAGACTGATGGAGCTGGAACCCAGTTCTGCCAGTCACTGGCTGTGTGACCTCAGACAAGTTACTTAACCTCTTTGCGCTTCCACTGCCCCCATCTGAAAACCTGAGGAGAACAGTCCCCCACCCCACGTGTTGTCACAGTCACCATCGAATGAAGTAATATACAGAACACGCTAAAGCCAGTGCTGGTGTAGGGCACCCTGCACAAGTTTCTGCTATTATCATTATTAGATTACATGGGAACAATGGGAGTATTTCCACACTTCTGCTTGTTAGACAAAGGCTTCAAAAAGGAAACAAACATATTTGATTTCTAAATGTGTAATATTCATAGGAGTTTGAGTAAATGAATTTATAACTAAGATCTCATCCACACACATACAGACACAGATACTCACAAACCCCACCAACTTACACGACAATTGAGTCAGCAGAGAGAGAGAGGAAAATGAAGCAAACTGCTAAGATAAACAGAGGAGAGTCCAAGGCTAACTGCCCAGGCTTCTCTTGCTTCAGATTCTTTTAAGGCGCATGTGCCCACCCTACCCCTGGCTTTCAGGAGACCCTCTGCCCTTAAGATACAGTCCTCTTAGAGGCTCCCTCTAGCAGAGTGGATTTCTATTACTTGCCACACCTACAGCTCCTCACTGTGTTGAATGGGGCTCTGCAATGCCTGGCTCCACTCGCCAGGTATGAGGCAGGCTCCACCTGCTGTCCCATTCTGGCAAGAAGGGGAAAAAAAGAAACCCCCTGCCTTCACAGTCTGAGATCCTCAGCCAACCACAAGGAGCTGTTAAGCAAAGTACTTAACCTGTCAGTGCCCACATTTTCTCATCTTTGAAGTGGGGATTGAACATCACACCTCCTTCGACTTAACTGTGGTGATCATTTGACAATACTGCAATATCGAATCATTAGACTGTACACCTGAAGAGAACACAATGTTATACGTCACTTACTCCTCAATTATTCTTTAAAAATGCATCTTTTAAAGAGAGTTTTAAAAAAGCAGAGAAACAGTACCTATTGCACAGGTGTGTTGTATAAAGATACGATGAGTTAACAAATGAAAAAAGCTTAGTACTGGCTGGTTCTAGTGGCCTGTGAACCCTACATTAGAGTAAGCTTTTATGACTGCCTTCAGTCAATTTGAAAACATACAGCTGCATTTAATACCTATCTATGAGTATATCTGTTTTAACAGAGTTAGGAAACGTCTTTTAAAGAAAAGGAGAAACTACATTAAGCTCTAAAGGTACAATGCCAGAAGAATTATGAGGACCAGATGGTTTGCTTAGAGCTGTACAGAATCGCAGGTTCAAAAAATACTCCTGGGCTTCATTGGTGGCTCAGTGGTAACGAATCTGCCTCCCAAAGTGAGAGACAAGAGTTTGATTCCTGATTTGGGAAAATCCCACATGCCTGGGAACAACTAAGCCCGTGCACAGCAACTATTGAGGCTGTGCTCTGCAGCCTGAGAGCCCCAACTACTGAAGCCCAAGCATACTAAAGCCCATGCTCCAGAACTAGAGAAGCCCGCACTCAACAGAGGGCAGGCCCCTGCTTTCCGTAACCGGGAAAAGCCCATGTGCGCTAACAAAGACCTTCAGCTCAGTTCAGTTCAGTTCAGTCGCCCAGTAGTATCCGACTCTTTGCGACCCCATGAATCGCAGCACACCAGGCCTCCCTGTCCATCACCAACTCCCGGAGTTCACTCAGACTCACGTCCATCGAGTCAGTGATGCCACCCAGCCATCTCATCCTCTGTCGTCCCCTTCTCCTCTGCCCCCAATCCCTCCCAGCATCAGAGTCTTTTCCAAGGATCCAATGCAGCCAAAAATAAACAAAATTATTTTTAAAAAACCACCCTCCTGAAGCGTATTTTATGTTGAAAACAAACAGAACTGCTGCCTGGAAGCGTGAACATCCTTTAGCTTCTGTCAGTCTGCTGTCCCACTGCTGACCCATCCGTGTCCAACCGTTACTATGTAAACTGACTTTCTCCAATGATATCGTCAGGCACCGTGGACCACCAGAAAGAAGATGACAGATTCAAGTTGTTGAACTTCTGGTCTAAACGGAGAGATAAACAGGTTAACAAGCCATTTCAAAAAGAAGTTAACTAAGAGCTTGTAAGTGTGCTCTGAGTGCTCAGAGGAAAAAGAAAAATTTTAGAAGGTGTTTTCCACTCCACAAGTGCCATTCTTAATTTGCATGGTTAAATCTAAAAACAATCTCCCCACCGTGAAGATGCTCAAGGTTTAGGAATTAACTTTCATACAAAAAGTACATGTCAAGAGGACTCCTGTCTAATAAGAAATCACCAATATTTAATCATTCTGATAAAAAAAAAACCATGTATATAGTTCATATAAAATTTTTATATGTATTTTTATCTTATTTCCTTTTGGAGTATCCTCAAACTTTTTTTCATTTAAATTCCTGAAGAATATTCATTTGGAGCTAATAGAATATTTTCCCATATTCTGTCTAATTACCAGGAATTATGTATCAAAATCCTTTGGTAAAAAGTGTGTCTTAGTCGCTCAGTCGTGTCCAACTCTTTGTGACCCCATGGACTGTAGCCCACCAGGTTTCTCTGTCCGTGGAATTTTCCAGGCAAGAATACTGGAGTGGATTGCCATTCCCTTCTCCAAAGGAACTTCCCAACCCAGGGATCAAACTCTGGTCTCCTGCATCGGAGGCAGATTCTTTACTGTTTGAGCTAATGTCATCTTGCCTAGGTGACCACAGTCTGGCACCCAGCACTCTCAGACACACTCCCGTAGCCTGCCTCCTCATGGGCAGTCCTGGTATGACCCAGGAATGTGTTTACAAGGCTCGGAAAGTGCAGGGAGATACAGTGCCCTCACTCTGGAAGTTAGGTCATCTGGGCAGACCTGGAGTCTCACGTCTTAGAAGCTATACAGTTCCTGATAGATAGAGGCCTGAAAACACACTCTCTGTTGATGCCTATGCTTCCTTGAAGGAACATAGCTTTCCCAGCATTCTGTGTGCTGAGTCACACTGCTTGAAAACGCTTGCTTGGAAGTCATTTTTCAGTAGCAATTTCATCTGACGGTGTGACCGTAGGGAAGGCCCCCAATCTCACAGGGAAAGGCAAACCAACATCCAGACGTCTCTTCCATCACATTTTCTCTGTAGTGGAGATCCAGAGAGCATAGGTCTGTCTGGAAAATTCTTGGATACTGCGGGGACACACCCTGAGTGTGAACCTGGATACCAGAGGTGGCAAAATTCACATTTTACTCTCGGTTGGCCCTGCAACGGTGTGGCCTAACAACTGCTTGAAAATCCAGCCAATTGCTGTTTTCTTACTGTGACAGCAATAGCTTTGGTCCACCCATTGGGATTTCTGAACCAAGCAGGTGGCTCACAACTCCTAGCCACAGGACCGTTTCCAGTGGAATGTCACCTCAACTGGGTAACCACAGTACGGCACTCACCACTCTTAGTAAAAAGAGGGTTATCTAAAGAACGGCTTTATTTTCAAATCATTTATGGTTGTATGTTTCCCTCTTGTGGTAGAAAATGGAAACACAAGCAAGATTTCCTATGTCCCTTGGAGTTCTGTGATAGTCAGTGATTGACCGTCTCTCAAATAGTAAAGATGTGGTGGATTTATTGACTTTTAAGAAGAACAGAGGAACAGTGATGTTATGTTTTCTGTCTCATTACTAAGGATGTTTCCAATTACATGGCTTAGCCAAAGTACGATGTGCAGCTGCAAAGAAACTGAAAGAGAGGAAGGACATCTTTTTCTATGGGATCTTTTTGAGCCGGAACATCTGTAAAATGGGGATAGAAAAACTTCCTTTAAAGGTTCTGACATCAATGAAGAAAGGCATGTAAAGTCCTTATCACCATGCCTGGCTATAGACTAGCCACTCAGTAACTATTACATAAACAACCAAAATAGAGATATTGGCAAAGACATGTTCCATCTTTCTAACACATGCCTTGATCTCTAGAGCAGAAGGTCCAGGCAGGAGTGGATCAATGCTATGCGTCAGTCAGAGTAGACACCTACAACAGGGAAGGAAAAAGGTAAAAGAAGGGGTCAGACGGTCTTGGGTCTAAATCCTGCCTTTGCCAGCTTCTGGCTGTGTATGGCCTTTCTGGTTTCAGTTTTCTTATTTGTAAAACAGGGGCAAAGACATTGCTTTAAAGGCCATGTCCAGTAGGAGATCATTGCAATAGGTCTTGATGTGCTGGGCAGTATCCCAAGAGCTTTACAAGCATTAACTCAATCTTCACAACAACCCTCCAAGATCAATACCATTATTCTCAGCCCCTACCTTAGGATACAGAGGTTATGTCATCCGCCCAAGGTCAAGTAGCTGGGAAAGTGTGGAGACAGGTTTTGAACTCAGGCAATCTGGCCCCAGAGCCTACACTCCTGCTATAACAGGTGGCCATGTGAATGGCAAGTACTCAACGAGAAATAGCTTTTAAAACAGTGATCTAAAGAAATGTGATCATTTTTTCTACCCTACATCATTTATGGGAATTCCTGGGATGAACAGCAGCTCAAGTGGGCAGAGGCAGGACTCTCACTGGGCCTTAAGATTTAAGTGAGAACAAGGCTTCAGGAAAATCAAATGTTATACCACAACACAAAAGATTTGGAAATAGAGTTCTAGATAGCTCTATTAAAATGAATTTCCTTGAAGAATTCAGCACAGTGGAAATCTGGGTTTGAAGCCCTACTCCTGATAATTTGTAGTATCTTGGTGATCTTGAACAAATCAGTGATCCTCTGTTTCCTCATCTGTGAAACAGAGATCTAAATACCAACTTGTTAAGAGTTGATAAGATTAAAGGAGATCATATAAAGGGCTTATCATAGGACTACATGCAGGTTCTCATGCAAGTAACATGCATATAACAACCCTGTGATACAGATATCTTCATCATCCCCATTTTACAGATGAGGAAACTGAGGCTTAGAGAATAAATGATATGCTCAGTCTCTCAACTAATATATTGGAAGGCAGGCTTTCATGCCAGTTTTAATGCCAAAGCTCATGAATAGGCTGTATGGCTCCTTTGGATAATCAAGTACATCTTAACTTGGAGAAAATTAAGAGAAAATAGATTCCAGGTGACTCTCAAATTGATATTGTCCAAGTGGAAAGTATGAGTTTTGGTGCCTGTACAACCCACTGCACTTGGACTTGTCAGCCTCCAGAACTGTGAGAGAGTAAGTTTCTGTTGTTCTAAGCCACTCACTTTATGGTACTGTGTGTTACAGCAGCCCCAGGAAACTAATACAGTAAATGGTTAAAAAAAGAGAGAGAAAAAAAGCCCAACTCCAGTGACAGCTGATCCCTTCGCAGCTGGGTGGCTGGTGTGAGAGAGAGACCCTTAGGTGGACCCCCCACACATACACCTCTTTCCATTGCCCCAGAGTATTGGTTCTTATCACTAAATAACACGGTGCATATACAAACAAGCGTCCATCCTTGCTCAGTGACGAGGAGAAAGACAGAACTTGTTTCTCTGTAACCTCAGTGCCTGGAATGAAGTATGGTGAGTAGTAAACAAATGTCTGAGTGGCTAGGTTGTCAGTAGTGAGAGTTGAAGGACCTCAGTGAATAGGGTTCCTGATGAACAAAGATGAGTTTTTCCAGGCAGTAGTCAAGTAAGCAGTCCTCACGCTGAGACAAACTTCAACTATAAAATTCCTCCCACATCATAGGGGACTTTCCAAAGCACAACAGAGAAGCTCTGCCTGAGACTTGACATTTCAGGGAGTTTCTATAGGACACAGACTTGTGCAGTAACAGAAAGGAACAGAGTCAGAAGCAGCAATAGTGAAGGAGGTAGAGAGCTGGTTAGTGTGTGTGGTTGAGGCCAAAAGCTTGTGCTGCTTCCTAGAGAAGCACTGGGTGACTGCCCGTACAGACAGAGAGGTTTTCAAGGTGCTCATTCCAGAAGGCGAACTTCAGCGTGGGGTAGAAAAGTGATGAGAAAAAGTTAGAGTGACAGACACTAAGTAACAAGAGAAAAAAAAGGTCATGGACGACCCCAGCCCCTTCGCTGAGATCTAGGGGAAAGAGCACAGCTGCACTGCACCTCTCTCCCATCACGGTCAACAAAAGACTTCAAAATGCAGCACTTGGATACAACCTCAAAAACGACAGAATGACCTCTGCTCATTCCCAAGGCAAACCATTCAATATCACAGTAATCCAAGTCCATGCCCTGACCAGTAATGCTGAAGAAATTGAAGGTGAACGGTTCTATTAAGACCTACAAGGCCTTCTAGAACTAACACCCAAAAAAGAAGTGCTCTTCATTATAGAGGACTGAAAGTAGGAAGTCAAGAGCTACCTGGAGTAACAGGCAAACTTGACCTTGGAGTATAAAACGAAGCAGGTCAAAGGCTAACAACTTTTGCCAAGCGACTGCACTGGTCATAGCAAACACCCTCTTCCAACAACACAAGAGAAGACTCTACACATGGACATCACCACATGGTCAATTCAGAAATCAGATTGATTATATTCTTTGCAGCCAAAGATGGAGAAGCCCTACACGGCAAAAACAAGACTGGGAGCCGACTGTGGCTCAGATCATGAACTCATTACTGCCAAATTCAGACTTAAATTGAAGAAAGTAGGGAAAACCACTAGACCATTCAGGTATAACCTAAATCTAATCCCTTACAATTATACAGTGGAAGTGACAAATAGATTCGATTAGATCTGATAGGGTGCCTGAAGAACTATGGATGGAGATTCGTGACACTGTACAGGAGGCAGGGATCAAGACCATCCCCAAGAAAAAGAAATGCAAAAAGGCAAAATGGCTGTCTAAAGAGGCCTTACAAATAGCTGAGAAAAGAAGAAATACTAAAGGCAAAGGAGAAAAGGAAAGATATACCCATTTGAATACAGAGTTCCAAAGAATAGCAAGGAGAGATAAGAAAGCCTGCCTCAGTGATCAGTGCAAAGAAATAGAGGAAAACAATAGAATGGAAAAGACTAGAGATCTCTTCCAGAAACTCAGAGATACCAAAGGAACATTTCATGCAAGGATGGGCTCAATAAAGAACATAAATGGTATGGACCTAACAGAAGCAGAAGATACTAAGAGGTGGCAAGAATACACAGAAGAACTACACAAAAAAGATCTTCATGACCCAGATAACCACTATGGTGTGATCACTCACCTAGAGCCAGACATCCTGGAATGCGAAGTCAAGTGGGGCTTAGGAAGCCTCACCACGAACAAAGCTAGTGGAGGTGATGGAATTCCAGTTGAGCTATTTCAAATCCTAAAAGATGATGCTGTGAAAGTGCTGCACTCAATATGCCAGCACATGTGGAAAACTCAGCAGTGGCCACAGGACTGGAAAAGGTCACTTTTCATTCCAATCCCAAAGAAAGGCAATGCCAAAGAATGCTCAAACTACCACACAATTGCACTCATCTCACATGCTAGTAAAGTAATGCTCAAAATTCTCCAAGCCAGGCTTCAGCAGTACGTGAACTGTGAACTTCCAGATGTTCAAGCTGGATTTAGAAAAGGCAGAGGAACCAGAGATCAAATTGTCAACATCTGCTGGATCACTGAAAAAGCAAGAGAGTTCCTGCTTTATTGACTAGGCCAAAGCCTTTGACTGTGTGGATCACAATAAACTGTGGAAAATTCTTCAAGAGATGGAAATACCAGACCACCTGACCTGCCTCCTGAGAAATCTGTATGCAGGTCAAGAAGCAACAGTTAGAACTGGACATGGAACAACAGACTGGCTCCAAATCAGGAAAGGAATAGGTCAAGGCTGTATATTGTCACCCTGCTTATTTAACTTATATGAAGAGTACATCATGAGAAATGCTGGGCTGGAGGAAGCACAAGCTGGAATCAAGATTGCCAGGAGAAATATCAATAACCTCAGATATGCAGATGATACCACCCTTATGGCAGAAAGTGAAGAGGAACTAAAAAGCCTCTTGATGAAAGTGAAAGAGGAGAGTGAAAAAGTTGGCTTAAAACTCAACGTTCTGAAATCAAAGATCATGGCACCTGGTCCCATCACTTCGTGGCAAATGGATGGGGAAACAATGAAAACAGTGAGAGACTTTTATTTTGGGGGGGTTCCAAAATCACTGCAGGTGGTAACTGCATCCAAGAAATTAAAAGACACTTGCTCCTTGGAAGAAAGCTATGACTAACCTAGACAACATATTAAAAAACAGAGACATTACTTTGCCAACAAAAGTCCATCTAGTCAAAGCTATGGTTTTTCCAGTAGTCACGTATGGATGTGAGAGTTGGACTATAAAGAAAGCTGAGGGCTGAAGAATTGATGCTTTTGAACTGTGGTGTTGGAGAAGACTCTTGAGAGTCCCTTGGACTGCAAGGAGATCCAACCAGTCCATCCTAAAGAAAATCAGTCCTGAGTATTCATTGGAAAGACTGATGCTGAAGCTGAAACTCCAATACTTTGGCCATCTGATGCCAAGAACCGACTCATTGGAAAAGACCCTGATGCTGGGAAACATTGAAGGCAGGAGGAGAAGGGGACGACAGATGAGATGGTTAGATGGCATCACTGATGCGATGGACATCAGTTTGAGTAGGCTCTGGGAGCTTCTGATGGACAGGGAAGCCTGGCGTGCTGCAGTCCATGGGGTCGCAGAGTTGGACACTACTGAGTGACTAAAGTGAGGGGAAACAGTACAGCCGCAGAGTACATTCTCTTTCTCTCTCTCTTTTTTTGTTAAATAACGTGTGATCTAGCTTAGTGAACTGCGCATCATTCATTCCACAATATGGATTCAGATCAACCAACCCAAGCTTTAAAACTCTCCCTGATGAAAACATCAGGTCATATACAGATGGTTACATGCCATATAATCTGCTGGTTAAAGCCAGACAAGCTTAGCAAACTGATAGAGCCTTCATGTGTTACTGGACAAATACTCCAGCCCCCTTATAAATAGCTTTCTACATTTTTTGACTTATGTCTCTAAGAGTCCTGATTCCCACTGGGATCATAAGATAATTCTCAGACTTTGTCTCAGGCTGGCCTGTGTGTAACAGAAAGCCTTGACATTAAGGACCTGTGTGGTGATAACCCATCTCAGGTTGCCCTGCCATTCTCCTCCTTCTCTGCTATGGAGTTCTATTTAAAGTTGAAGCCTGTGGGCTTGCTTTCCACAATGGCCTCCTTGTTTTGCCACTGCCTCTACATGGAATGTCTCCACTTTTTCCAGGCTTCCTTTTCATCGTCCTTCAGGACTTGGCTCAGACACATCTCCCCTGGAAGCTCCTGACTGCCTCTCCAATGCTCTTCTCCCTGGACTCCCAGTGACAATCTACAGAGGCACTGCCACACTGTCTTGCAATGCCCACTGTATGACAAGCTCCACAGGGAGCTGGAGACCACTTACACATCTGTGTGTGCCCCAAATGCACAGTCCAATACTGAGCAACAAGAAAATGCTCTGCACATATTGGCAGGTAAAATCACCCCTCAAATGTTGTCCAGGAGAAGTTGCTGGAGCAAGCAGACCCAATCAACTTATACTAGAACCACTACCCTAAAACCCTAATGAGTAGACCTGGTGTGCAAATACCAAACACTGTGATTAGTACTGAGCCATTTGGGGACAATTTTGCTGATTTGGGGGCTTGGTGCTGTATTCTTTTGAGATAACTTATGATCAGGCTGATCATATATTTCAGAAACCTAAAATTATGTAGAGCAGGTCCCCCACCCTACCCCAGGATCTGTGCATGAAACACTCTCTCTGTAAGAAAGACATTTCTGTTCTGAAATTTACAGCCTAATAGCTGTGGAGCATCTTGATAGGTTACTGGCCAACTGGAAGAAAACGAGAGAAACTGAGAAGGTGGGAGCTGCCTGGGGGACCATAAGCAAAGTAAGGCTGACAGTGTCTGTATTTCTCATCAAAATCCCTACTCCCCAGTGTAGCAACCTGCTCATTATGACTATGTGTGAGGTGCTGTGCAAGGTAACTTCCTACATATTATCTTCTTATTTTCTAAAGACATATTATTTTAATTTTACAAATGAGTAAAGAAAAAAAAAAGAGTTCAGACAGTTTGCTCAAGAACAAACAGCTAATAAACAGCATATCTAGGAATGAAACTTATGTCTGTCTGACATCAAAAGTTATACTGAAAAAAAATTTATACTGAAACAAAATTCTAATGTAAAAGGGATAATATGGATATACCAGTAAGATCCTCAAAATGGCATGATATATTTACTTTTTGGTTATTCTTTAGCACATCTGAGTTTTGGACTTTGAAAGATGATAGATAAAATTGGATGTTGAGATTTGTTTTGGCAGGAAGCTTAAGTCAAAAGTCATCATGATTGAGCTCCCTGAGTAAGACAGGCTGAAGGGTGGGATAGGGAGGAAGATGGGAGGAAGGTTTGGGAGGGAGGGGACATGGGTGTACCTATGGCTGATTCCTGTTGATGTATGAAAGAAAACCATAAAATTCTGTAAAGCAATTATCCTTCAATTTAAATTTTTATATAAAAAAAGAAGGGTTAAAAAAAAAAAGTCACCGTGGTGTGACTCTCCTAAAGCAACAGTGAAACTCTCATTTGAGTTCAGGCACTTTACAGTTCCCCAAAATTTGGTACGCTCATTATTTAAACTAAGTATCATAAAACTCCCCAATAGAGCAGATACTAGAATTGATTCCATTTTACAAGTGCAAAAACTGAGATTTACTTATGCAGAATACATGATGAAAAATATGAAAGTGTTAATCGTTCAGTCATGTCTAACTCTTTGCAATCCCATGGATTGCTAGGCTCCTCTGTCCATGGAATTCTCCAGGCAGGAATACTGGAGTGAGTAGTGATTCCCTTCTCCAGGGGATCTTCCGACCGAGCGATCGAAACCCTGTGTCCTGCGCTGCAGACAGATTCTTTACCATCTGAGCCACCACGGAAGCCCAGAATACATGATATTGTACAATAAATTGTACAACTGAGATCTGAATCAAAATCTTCCATTCTAATCCATCACTATGAACTAAAGTTATTTGGTAAGGAGCCACCAAATGGCCTGTTTCCCATCTGACATTATGTCAGGAGTCTACAGAAGCACTGTGGATAACAGAGCTCTGGAATCTTCTTGTCTGGAATCTTGTCGGTCATTACTATTAGCATACTTTAAATGGGACAGCATTGGTATTATCTATCAGGTATATACATTTTAAACCAGTGATTGTACCTTGCCTCCACCCTCACTTCACTTTCAGCTGAGTTCTCCCTGATTCCTCTTTATCATCTGTGCTTGCTCAGAAATTACCTTGCCTGGGAAGAGAAGACATCCTCGGTCTTCCCTTCCCCTTCAAGGTGGGGTTGAGTGGCTCTGTGTTCCTTTGATTCCCTGAACTTCTCCCTTGGAGATTCAGCGAGAGTGTAACCCTGCCAACACCTTGATTTCAGACTTCTGGTCTCCAGCACGGTGAGAAAATACATTTCTGTAGTCTGAAGCCACCCAGCTTGGAGTCATTTGTCATAGCAGCAACAGGAAGCTAATACACTAGTATTCGAACCATATTTTTATAACTGCTTATAAATTCTGCTCTACTGGCATGAATCCTGAGAACAAAGACTTTGTCTTATTCATTTTTGTACCTACAACCATCTCACACTGCCTGGCACAGAGTCCTCCGCAATGCTTACTGAATGAGAAAATCCACGTAGCCCAGGAGGTTCACAGCAATGCCAGCATACATCTCTTGCAGCTTCTGGTCTACAGCATGACATTGGCATGGGTCAGCTAACCATCTCTCAGATCCATCCTAAGATACCCATCTTCAACTACCCACTGCTAGCTCATGGCTCCAATGAGGTGAAGGCCTCAGATCAATGCTCTCGTGACTGACACAGCAACTGTGAACCTCTGTCTCACAGATCAAATTCAAGGGATAATATATGGACAGAGATGGAATGGGAGGTGCTGGCAGGCACAGAAGACCATCCCCTCTGCCCTCCCCTGGCTTCAGAATTTGGAATAACCAAAAACATTATTAGAATCATCAGAATCTTTTGTTTACTAAACACTTATGTCAGGCACTATGATAAATCCTCCCCAAATTTTACTTCATCTCCTGATATGAATTTTTAAGGCAGGTATTATTTACTGTCTTCATTACTTACAGGGTAACTTGCTATGCTGAACTGTGTGATGAGAGTATTTCTCATGGATTTGACCTCAGAGGGCTTGGCATCAACTGCATGGCCCAACATAGAGAGGCAGCTGGCTTCTGTGACAGGAGCCAACCTTATTCCTGATTCCCTCTGAGCTTTCTACATTTATTTCCCTTTTGCTTCATTTTTAAGTGGATTTCATTTTGCTCCACAAAATGTATTTTCCAAAGTCCTCATGGGAGCAGTGTAACATAATAGTTTTATTACTAAAGCAAAAGGTCCTTCCCCATCCCCACCCACTTATGGCATCCCGGCTCCTTCTTCTGGCCTCCTTGCAATCCTAGGATGATCTCTCAGAGCTGAGGTGGGTACAGGCTAAACATCTAGGTTTTTGTTTCTTGTGGCTTTGAGCTGATAGGATTCCTTTCGAGGTTCAGGGTCATTTTGTCTACTTGGATTTTCACAAACCTTCCTACTGTGCACAGTTTCTAAATGCACTGAAACATGTTGAGATGTTTATCAGGATGGAAGAGAATTCCCAGGCCTCTGCGGTAAACTGTAGAAGGTAAGCAGCATGCCAGAATCTCCCTCATCATGACCTGTCTTCTAAATTCTTCTTTTCAGGGCAGTGTGCTTGAACAGTATAAAATATAACTCATTTTCAACAGTTACATGAGAGTATTTGCATCTAAATTAATATTTTCTCCTTCAAGACAAGCACCCTGGGAAGCAGCGCATGTATTCAAACAATGTTGACGCTGCACTAACATTTCTGGAACTCTTTTTTAGCAACTGTCTTTACAGTCAGTGGCACTTTTCTTTGAAAGTCTTCAGTCATGACAAATTTCATCCTTTGAGAATAGATGTGAACTTTGGAAAGAGATAAAAATTGCTTGGAGCCACGTCTAATGAATAAAGTGGGTGATCAAATCTTGTTATATCGTTTTAGGTGAAAAATGAGGCATGACTATAAAATAATGTGACTGGTTTCCCTAGGTGACCCATAAACCGACTGGCTGAAAAATAACTCCCATAGAGGAGTTTCAAAATGCTTTCAGCGCTAGACGCATCACTGGAATAAGTGTACGGTTCCCAGAGTGGTGATTTGGCAGGGAACAATACTAATTTGGATATATAAGTTCAAATACATTTGTAAAAAAAAAAAAGAAAAGAAATCTGACTGCTTACACTCAAAAATGAAGAAGCTGTTCTCCTGGAGAAACTTCTTTTTTTGACAGTCTGGTTGGCTTTGGACAAGGAGTCTGCTGAGAAAAGTAGGCTCATCTCCTGCAGAAAGTCTTCATTGAACACACTATCCCCTCCTACACTCACTCCCACCCCAAGCTGGGGCAGGCGTCCCTGCCCGGTGTCCACAGCGATCTCTTTAAGTATCAGCTCTTATAAAATGTAATGGTGATTGTCTGTTTTTGTGTCAGTCTTCTTCCTGCAACTGGAGGCCCCCTGAGAATGAGGACCTTTGTGTATCAATAGCGCTCAGTGTGCACAGAAGCACAGGACACTAACTCCTATTCTTGATGTGGACCGTTTGCCTTTGTTTCTCACATTCCTGGGGCTTTACCTGCCAAACATAACTTCTGTGTGGCAACCAAAACTGAATATTCAGTCTGTGTAAAATCCACCTATACAAATTTATAGAGGCCTCAGGTACAGTACAGGCTTCCCTGGTGGCACAGTAGTAAAGAATCCACCTCCCAATGCAGTAGACGGAAGAGAAGCAGGTTCAATCCCTGGGTTGGGAAGACCCCTTGGAGTAGGAAATGACAACCTATTCCAGTATTCTTGCCTGGGAAACCCCAGGGACAGAGGAGCCTGGTGGGCTACAGTCCACAGGACTGCAAAGCGTCCAACATGACTGAATGACCGAGTACACATCCAGAACAAGGTACAGCAGTGGTTGCTTGTGATGAAGGGGTAGGGGAGCAAGAGGGATTGATTGCTAATGCACAGGGCTTCTATCAAGGTGATGGAAATATTTTAAAATTAGATTGTGGTGATGGCTGCATAATGCTATAAATGGACTAAAAAAAACACTGAGTCATATACTTTAAATGGATAAATTGTGTGGTGTGTGAATTATATCTCAATAAAGTTGCTTTAGTTAAAAAGTCCTCCATAATGGGAATAATTTGTGCCTACGTTCCTTTCTAGGCCTGTTGTTAGAATAAATGATAGTCAAGGTCTTTTCAAATAATCTAGTTACCAATATAAAATTAAGCCTCTGTGTTTTCTCTGTAACTCTATCACTTGAAAATGACTGAGTGGTTTTCACTAAATTTGGAAAGCATGTTTAGGATAATGAGGACTGTGGGGTGTTTTCTAATATCAATTCTCCCTTTCATTTAGACTGACACCCCCAATATTTAGCCTAACACATAGCACTCAGCATAGCATTGATACATCAGAGATAGTACAGGTTCAATTCCAAACTACTGCAATTAAGTGAATACTGCAGTAAGGCAAGTCACATAAACTTTTTGGTTTCTCAGTGTATAAAAATGATATTTACATTATTCCGTGGTCTATTCAGTGTTCATTAGTATCATGTCTAAAAAAACATATATACTTTAATTTCAAAGTACTTTATTGGTTAAAAAAATACTAATCATCATCTGAGCCTTCAGCAAGTTATCATCTTTTTGTAATAGTAACTTCAAAAATCATTGATCATGTAACAAATACAATAATGATTAAAAAAATCCTGAAATATTGCAAGAATTACCAAAATTTGACACAGAGACATGAAATGAGCAAATGTTATAGAAAAAAAAATCATCACAGGATTGCCAAAAATCTTCAATTTGCAAAAAATTTAGTATCTGAGAAGCACAATAAAGCAAAGTGCAGCAGAATGAGGTATGCCTGTATTTCCCAGCATCCCTTGCAGCTAGAGGAGGCCTTAGCCTGTTTCAGCCAATGGGACAAGAATGAAATTGATTACATGCAGTCTCTGAGAAAGGTGTGCCTTCCTTCACTTTTCTCCCCTTCCTGTTAGTTAAAATGACCATAGGGTGGTAGGCAACCATGTTGGACTATGCAGATAAGGGCAACTCACTAGGGGAGGCTGATCAACAAGAGAGAAGCATGCACCTTCTGACACAATGGGGCCACCACACCAGCCCTGGACTCCCCACACCCAGTCTGTTACAAAGGGTTCTATTACTACAAACTTTTATTTTATTTAAGTAACTTATTTTCAAACTCTGCTATAGCAGCCAAAACCTACATTTTAATTAATATAAAATTTGGTGTTCTATACCAAAACAGAATCTAAATATGTAGCATTAGCATAATTTTTATGGCCATGGCAAAAGTTTTACCACTGCTATCTTGGAAGACAGACCATGGGCCAACCAAAGGTGTAGCTCTAGGCAGATGGTTAGGAGAGTTCAGAAGAGGAATGTTTGTTGGCTGCTTCTTGCCACAATACAGAGAGAAGCTCAGACAAAAACTAGCCAGTCTGCAAGCAGAAATGGAGATTATGATTCTGCCAAGGGAAGTTTTCTTTGGCTGTGGCTTGTACACCATGTTGCCCAAGCCTAGTAATTTGTGCACTGCAGAGCTGAGATGAAGACCATTTGTGTACCCAAGCTAAAACAGCTATCCATGAAGCAGGAGATGAAGCAGAAAAGGCTGTGGCCTCAAATCTTTCCTGGGATTCTCTGCCAGATGGTGGCAGCTAGCCTACCAGCAGATAACCCATTAAGGACACTCACTTCTTATCCAACCTAGCTTTTCCTGTCTTAAAGTGACCATCAGCGCTGGAGAAATCAAGGGAGGGACAAAGCATAGAGGCCAAAAGAGAAAAGCTAACATTTTCGGCTTCAAATTTCTATCTAGATGAGCACTTCCACTGCGGTTATCAGTGTTGGGAAAACAAATGACTTTTCAAAAAGATAACTGGGGTTTTAAAACAATGGGGAAGCAATATTATAATTTTGTGGTAATGTGATATCACAAACAGACATTTGTGATAATGTCTGTTTAGGTGTGGTGCTGAGTCAATTTTCCCTGGTTTCCAGAAATCCTCTCCCAGGGAGGGGATTTATGACAGTTGAGAAGACTCTGCTTTTATGCAGACAAAGGAGTTCAGAAAAATGTCTATTCACAAATGGCTTCAGTTCAAAATAGCTTTTATGCCACAGTGACATATTTTGGGCCCTTTCAGACTTTAGAAGAGCTTGCAGAAGAATGATCTGAGTGGGCTACACCTCTAAGAAAGTTAAACAGGTAAATTTCAATGGTCTATTCATTCTTCCTTAAATTTCCCTGAACTTGATGCAGACATTCCTAGTCATTCTGTAGCCCTTGGAGCTGTGCTCAAAGTTGGAAATCACCTTTTAAAAATGACTACTGAGTGTGCCAAGTAATTGAGGGCTTATTTTCATTTTTAGTTGGGAGAATTTTGAGAAAACTTTTCTTATCTGGCATCCTCAAAGGGAATAGACCACTGAGGGCTAACCCTAGGGGCTTGTTTGGAAAGGATGAAAAGGGGGTGCCTTTGCCTTGGGGGTTTGTTGTTTTTATAACTTCAACTGTTGGAAATCCCCCTTCCCAATGTTTCTCCAAATCACCACTCACATGAATCCCTGAGATACAAGGTAGAAAAGGTGGAAGTAAACACTGAGTAAACACAGTGAGGACTGCCAATCAAATCAGGCCAATGAAGATTTAGCCATAAGTCTGAAACACTTTGAACATTATGTTTTCATATTGGGAACAATGTCTTTCTTCTTTCCTCTTTATGACTGACCCAACGTGTTTCTGAAAAGAAGAAATGCAATAGGTAGGTGGTGGTACAGAAAGATTTGGTTGACTTGCCCAACCTGTTAGAAATGGTAGAGTTGGAACCTGGTCACTGGTCTTCTGATATTTCATCCAGTTGATCTTTTCCATAAATAAATATATCCCAAAGCAAGTAGTTTCATGGATAGTTATAATATCCTGGTTAAAAGTTTGGGAAAACTGGATTGGGTAATGTTAAGTAGGATTTTCAGAGCTTTTAAAACACAAATGAGTCATGTGAGTTTGCAAGAAGACCTGAGAAGAATTTAGGGAAATTCTAATTTCCACTACCCCTGGGCTGATAGACTTATCCATATGTTACAAGAATTTTCCCAGAATTAAATTGGAAATTTGGCTGTTTCCAAACTTAAATCTGAGAAAATGGCATGCAGGGAAGGTGAGATCCATTTTTCCTATAGATTCTACTACACGCCTTATTTTGGTAACTGATACATGAGTTGGTTTTTGATGTTGAATGTGATTGATTCCACCCATGAAGCACTTTCCTCCCAGGTATGATTTGCAGGTAAGGATTTTAATGCTGAATAAATATTAGTCTCTTATTCTGAACTCTAATATGCCTACAAACATCTGTGTTGCTAAAAAGTAAGTTGAAATGGTCACTACATTGTATGAGTCCAATGGGCTTAATCAGCACGGTAAGGAGACATTTGGGGGTCAAACCAACCAGTGTGAGGATCACAAACACTGGTGAGGAGCTCAAGATGAACTTGTGGTTAATCTGAAGGGTCTCCTGGGATAAAGCAGAAACCAAGACAAGCCCCATCTTCATTCACTTGGGGCTTACAGTCAAAAAGGTTTGTGTTGGAAGCCAGGTGGGTTACAGACGAGCGAATGAACACCGCTATAAGATGCAGTCAGTGTTACGATGGGGGTGAGCAAAACAGGCTATGAGCAGAAAAGAGGTGCACCTGATTCAGGGATTAGGAGCAAGGAAGTGTCAACTAAACCCAGGTCTAAGGCTGAAGAGGAGAGAAGAATGTTCCAGGTGGAACCAGACGTGAGAGAGTAAAGTGTGTTGAGGACATAGGTTAGAGACAACCCCACCCTCCAACTCTTGTTGTTTCACACTCTACAGCAAACAAACACACTAAAACACACCTCATGTTTTATATTTTACAAGGCACTTCTGCATGTATTGCTTTATTTTCTCGCTGCAACAAACTTTTCAGATGTCCCTGGCCCATGCCACACAGTCAGGAAAAGAGACAAGGAACTGTCCCCTCTATTCCTCGGATGCAAGTGATGTTACAGTAGGAAACACGGATGCTCCAGAACTGTCTTCCAAATGCTAGATTCCCACTGGGAATGGTGGAGGACACTGTCTGTCTGGCTAAAGTTTTGAGCATTTGGAAGGCACCCCAAATTCCCTCTTTTCTCACTTGGGCTAAACTGTTGTCTCGTGTACCCTATTGGGATCTAAGAAGGCATCCCTCTGGTTTGGTTGGAGTCATTAAGTGTAGAGGAAGGTAGGAGACAAAACTGAGATCTATGGCTGGGGCGGAGTGGGTGGGTAGAGGTTAATATCTGCATCAGATTGGGTATGATTAACTCAGTGTCCCCATATTAGCAGAACATTCATCACAGGAAGTCCTGCCCTTAAGCTCATCTTGAGTTTTCCCTACAGGTGTCATTCAGTTTCCAGGTGAGAGAGGGCGACCAGGTACTTTTAAATATGTTGCTTCATTTAATCGTCACAAGAGCCTCTCTGGATATGTATTGTCATTTCCAGTTTTCACAAACAAGGGGGGCAAAGGATCAGAAATTGAATAATTTGCCCACTGGAACCGTCTCCAACTCCTATGATATTTATTCTGCCTAGAATTGCTCCCCTGACAAATGTAGCTTAGAAACTTCAACTCATCCTTTAACCCTCAAATCCACTACCACGCCTTTGTGAAGACTTTCTCACTGTACCTTCCACTCTCAAGTGCAGCCTGCCATGCTCTTGCCCCTTCAGTACCTGGCACATAACTCCCTCACAACACCAAACACACTGTGGTGGTGTTTTAGTCTGTCAGTCGTGTCTGATTCCTGTGACCCCATGGACTGTAGCCTGCCAGGCTGCTCAGTGCATGGGATTGCCCAGGCAAGAATACCGGAGTGGGGTTCCCACATCCTACTCCAGGGGATCTTCCCAACTCAGGGATCAAACCCTGGACTCCTGCATTGCAAGCGGATTCTTTACCTCTGAGCCACCAGGAAAGCCTAGTTTGTCTGCTTATTCCTGTTCACTTCCACTTCTAGACTATTTCCTGAGGTCAGGAATATATTATATCCCAAGTACTTATAGCACAAGGACTGATAAGAGAAGTAAGCACATAATAGATGTTTAATGATAATAAATGTATTGGCAATAAACTATGGCTTTAAGTTATGCTTGAAATATTTTCCATACACTTCCCAATTCATAATTTCAGGCACTAGAACAGAGACTCATTGGAAGTTGCATTGTCCTAGTTACAAAGGAGTGTCACATGTAAACGGATAATTTCATCTATTCTAGAAGTATCTATAGGGAAAGATTAAGAGGGGAGAGTGGCAGAGAGAGGCTGCAGGGGAAAGTTTTCTGAAGACGCTATCTGAATTGCACCAGAGGAAAAACAGTAACATACTTAAATCCCTGGTGAGGAAAGATAGGAGGAAAAAAATCAGAGGGCAGTGAGTTGAGACCAGAAACCCAGAGAATAGGATACGATATAGGTAGGGTAAGCAGTCCATGTAGGAACTCTTAAAAAGTGTGAGTAGAATCAGGAGAGAGTCATCAAGACAAGGGAGTAAGAACTTTAAGAGAGTATGAAGTCAGCAATGCCAGATTAAACAGGAAGGTCACCTAAGATAAGGCCTAAACAGTGTTGAATAGATTTAGTAACCAGAAAGTCTTCAGTACGCTTGGCAAGAGCAATGTCAGTGAATTGGTGAAAGAAACAGAAGCCAGACTGCAGTGAGATGGTGAGTGAATGGGAAGGGAGGAATCTGTGATGGTGAATGTAGACAACTTTTACAAAGATTGACTAAAAGGGGTGGCGGGAGCAATAGGGCAGTAGCAAAAGGGTGATGAGGATTTTTATACATACTAAAATAAAAAACTTTTTAGTCTTAACTAATTCTTTCCCTTCCACCCACACTACTCTCAAATGGACAGTTTTCAAATTGGACCCGTTAAATTCCCACTATACTGTAAGTTTCTTAAGAAAAAGTCTTGTTGCTGAATCACCTTTTTATTCCACACATTTCTCTGTACATAATATAGATTCAGTATATTTCTTGAAGAAGTGAATGAAATGCAAGTTCAACACAAGTGATGACAGGGAAATGAATATGAGCTGCACTAGGATACAGCTTTTGTTCATTCTTCGTTCTTCTTTCCAGGGAATTTGAGGCTGCCTGAAAACTCAGGACCATAAAGAAAACAGATCCAGACAATCATCTCTCTCTGATACTGATAAATTATTTAACCCAGAGAGGCAAATGTATGTTGTTCCCAGTTTAGATTTGAGAGACCACTGAAAAAATAGATCCTCAGACTCCAGGGTCTCTTCATGCCCAGAAATTGTTCAAGTTCTTGGAATCAGCAGGTCTGTACTAGATTCTAAGTGCTGCCATTAGCCGCTAAACCTGCCTATGCTTCAGTTTTCTCATTGGCATCTTCAAGATGCCCATAATAGCATCTACCTCACCGGCCTGTGTGTGTGTGTGTTAGTCACTCAGTCCTATCCAGCTCTTTGTGACTCCCAGGCTCCTCTGTCCACGGAATTCGCCAAGCAAGAATACTGGGCAGCCGTTCCTTTTTTCAGGGCATCTTCTCCACCCAGGGATGGAACCCTTGTCTTCTGCGTTGGCAGGATGCAACGTCCTAGGGCTAGAGGAGGATGGATGCCATACCACAAGTGAAATGCTTTTCACAGGGCTTGGCAAAATGGCCCTCAATATATTAATAAGAGAAAAAAAAGTACTGCTAAAATGAATAAAAATATTACAAAAGGGAATGAGTTCCAGAAGAGGGGAGTATAGCCAAATCTTATGTTAATTATAGAAAGGAAACTTAAAAAAAAACTCATTCGAAAACTTTTTTATAAGAGTGAGGAAACAATCAGCCTCAGTTGTGGTTTATAAATCCACATTTTCGCAGAAGTACCAGGTTTACTGAAGAATCTAGTTCAAAATCTCACGCTAGTGGACCTGCCCCTTCTTAGTTGGTTAACGTTCCTTGGCTTGCGGACGGAACCAAGGTGTTGCGTTAACTTCCTGGCCTGCCACGACTGCTTACATATGAGCGAGCTTGAGAAGGTAGGTTCTGTTCTAATGAAAATTCAGCTCCAGCAACCTCGGTGGAACAGATCCAGAAGCAACACCGGGCAAAGACTAGCCTTTTCAAAAGCCTGAGCCCCAGCAACCAGGCGGCGCCAGGGCAGAGGGCAGAAGCTCTGTCCCAGCAAACTAGGGGATGGGGAGCGAGCCCTGGCGCGCCGTACCACCAGAGGGGAGGGTGCCCAAAGCCTGGGGCTCGCAGCCAGCGGGCAGCGCCAGTCCCAGACGGGAACAGCAGGCAACCCAGCGGGATGCAAGGAGGGTTCTGAGCAAGGCGGCGGCCTCTAACCTTTCAGGGTTAAGGTGACTGCGCTCGGCTCGGTAACTGTATCTTCACAGGCAAAAAAGGTTAATGTAAATGTCAGAGGCCCGGACGACGGCGGGGGTAGGGGAAGAGCGGAGAGGGGGAGAGAGAAGGGTGGGGCAGGAGGCTGAAGGCAGGGCCTCCCAAGGTCAAGCCCTGCTCCCCGCCTTGCGCCTCCCCGCCCGGCCAGGGCGGGGTGGGAGTGGGCGAGGGATGGGAGGAGCGGTCACAAGAGCAGTTCTGCTGCTCCCCTTGGCCACTCTCCCCCCCGGGGCGACCCACGCCCGGCCTCCGGCTAGGAAGAGACAGCGCCGAGGAGCTGGGGGTGGAGACTCGGCGGCCGCGCGCGCGGAAGTGGCCCCGCGGGAGCGCGCGCGGCAGGAGGCGGACGGGCAACTGGGGCGACCGAGGAGCTGGCACGTCCCTTACCCCGTTGGCTGCGGCGATGCGGACGATGAGCTGGATGGCCTCCTTCATGTAGAACCTGCCGTCCCCGCCTACCACCAGGGTGGCCTCCTGCCGCTGCGCCGGCTCCACGGTGGAGATGATACTCTGGATGAAATTCTCGGCATAGTTGGCGCTGCTCTGAAACACCTTCACCCGCTTCCGCAGCCCGCTCGTGCCCGGCTTCTGGTCTTGGTACGCCTTGGTCTTAACGGTCACGATCTTCACCATGGTGGCGACTTGCTTCCTGGGGCCCAGCGGACTCTGCCAAGCGAGGGGCGGCCGGAGCTGTGGCTGCAGCTGCTCTAGGATGAGAGCGCGGACGGGGTCGGGGCCACGCCGGTTGTGCTCGTCCCTCCTCCTTAAAGGGACAGGGGACGGGCACTCCGCGGCCAGCCCACCTCCTTGCAGGTCCTAGAGGGAGGGGAATGGGGAGCGCCCACCCCCAGCCTCCTGTGAGATGGGTGGAGCCTCTCTGACTTACCCTCTCTTGTCGACCAATCCACAGTAAAATGAAATCCACAACTCCTCCCCTAAGTGGAAGAGCAGAAGTTGGGTAGGGACTGGGTCACAGGGCAAGGACTTAAGGTAAAGTGGGAAAAATACAGAGCAGGGACAGGCGGACTTTGAAGACTTGGGAAGGTTCCACTTAGGACTTTTCCACTTTTTGATGGTAGAATAAGTAGAATACTTATTGCTTCTAATGCCATACCTCCAATTTTGATCTTTTACCGGGCCAGCAATATGCAGTAGGTACTCTCTGTGCTCTGGTGATGTTGAGCTGTGCGAACCCAGCTCCAGCTCCCAGTCAGCCACCTGATCAGGAGGGTGAACAAGCAATACACGTAGAACCCTTCTGTACCCATACAACCATTCTGTTTTTCACTTTCAGGACAGTATTAAATAACAGGAGACATTCATGTAATGAACAGGCTTTCTGTTAGACGAATTTGTCCACCTTCAGGCTAAAGTATTTTGAGCACGTTTAAGGTAAGCTAGGCTAAGCTACAGTGTTTGATGGATTAGGTGTACTAAATGCATTTTCCCCTCCTGATCGTATTTTCAACTTCCAGTGGGCTTATCAGGAGGTAACCCCATTGTGAGTGGAGCAAGATCTCTACAACATTTCCTGTGGTTAAGCTGGAGTTTCATGCATAAATAACTTTCTGGAAGCATATTCTGAGCAAGAGAAGTGTCAGCCTTAACTAGATTTTGACTTCTTAATCTTTCTATTCTCTCTCTAAACATTAGGGTATTTGTGATATCCCCCTGCCAATGCAGGGGAAGCAGGAGAGGAGGGTTTGATCCCTAGGTGGGGAAGATTCTCTGGAGGAGAAAATTGCAGCCTGCTCCAGTATTCTTGCCTGGAAAATCCCATGGACAGAGGAGCCTGGCAGGCTGCAGTCCATGAGGTCACAAAGAGTCGGGCATGACTGAGTGACGGAACACCCCCGCATGTTAGAAAAAGGAGTCAACTCCAAAGGTCTAATTCACCCTACTGCATTCCACCTGTTTACTGGTGGGCCACACACTACTTCTACTGGTTAGGGTGGCTACAATAATAGGTAATATTTATTGAATATAATGTTTCTAAAGTATAGGTTTTATTATTTTCACAATTTTATACTCACAAAGCTGAGATTTAAAAAGTAAAATGACTAGTCAAGACCATAGAGATAAGTACATGGAGGAGGCCAACACAGGTGGGTGTGGCTCCCAAACCAGAGCTCTTACAGTGATTTGTCTGCATGTCACCAGGGAGAACTAGGAAATGTACAAGAAGGCTTGAGAAATAGATGTACAAACACAAACTGATGTTGGTGTATTATTACCACCAAAATACATCAGTTATTCACATAGTAGAAAATTAGTGAAGAGATCAAGAACTGAGGTGGCCCATAAAGGGTTGGAGGATACAGAGTCAGTGAAAGTCTCGATTGTTAAGTAGGAATCATCAGTCTTTCTTTTACGCTCAGCATCTCCCTTGATTTAGTGAGAGTGACTGTCTCCTCTGCTTGAGAAATGTATCATTTACAAGATGTGTTAACTGGGAAAGCTCAATATCTGTGGGCATCTGCTTCTTTACTATAAAACAGAGACAAACCCTATCTTAGAATTTCTACAAGAATTAATGGGGTTTTGTATGTCAGTAGTTCTCAATCATGGATACACAGTAGACTCACCTGAGACACTTCAGAAACTACTCATGTTCTGGTCCAAATCATAATGGGACCAGATTCGGTCATGATCAACTGGTGTAAGTAACTCAGGTGGCATGGTGCCTGAAACACAGAGGCCCAAACATAGAGGTCAAAAAATATTAACTTCCTTTCCACAATTCCAAAACCAAAGCTTATTGTTAACCTGTGAAATTGATTATACTCATGGCCATTTAATGGTCAATTGGTATAGCTTGATCCAGGAGGGAGGCTGAATGATGCAAATAGTTACTGACTCTCAGCAATCAAGTGTTCATATACAGGTTGATATAGGTGTCATGTGGATATAGATATGGGCTTTAATGCAGTCACTACAGACAAATTTCAGGGATAAATAACATGTGAAAACTAAATTCCGGACAAGTGATATTGATTTCTAATATTTACACAGAAGTTCACAAAGCTTACAGAGTTGTTGTTCAGTAGCTAAATCATGTCCAACTCTCTGCAACCCTGTAACTGCGGCACACCAGGCTTCCCTGCCCTTCACTGTCTCCTGGAGTTTGCTCACACTCATGTCCATTGAGTTGGTGATGTCATCCAACCATCTCATCCTCTGTCTCCCCCTTATCCTCTCCCTCTACCTTCTCTAGCATTAGGGTGTTTTCCGATGAGTTGGCTTTTCATATCAGGTGGCCAGAATTTTGGAGCTTCAGCTTCAGCATCAGTACATCCTTCCGTGTAGTATCATCTTGTGAATTAAGTAGCATAATCAACCCCATTTTATAGGCTAGTGCATTGAGAATAGAATGGTTGGCTGTAGTCAAGTTTACTTGATTCCACAAAATTAAAATATAACATAGAATCACTGAGTCTTAGAAATACCTACCTCTCAGAGTTGTATGGATTAACTGACATACTGAATATAGAGCTGTTCGCACAGTCCTAGTACCTGCTCAATAAGTGGTCACTCATTATTATAAAACAGGGAACTCAACTTCACATCACATGCTCTTTCTCTATTCTTCCCTATCTTTGGAACTAGGATGGAGATTTTCATTTACGGGGAATTAATTGTCCCATACTTCTCTCACCTCACAAGATGTAATAATTTAATAATTGGCTTTAGTGACATAACAAATCACTCTTGAATGTAGATGGTCACCATTTATTATTATTATTATTGCTTGTGAATTTATGAGTTAACTGGCTGGTTCTGCTGACCTGGGCAAGACTCTGCTGTCCTTGACTGTGCTCCTGTGGCACAGTCTCCAATCTCTGTGCCTCCTGGTAATCTCACCTTGATGTAATCCCCTTATGTTACTTTTCTTACTGTGTAACACATCACCACAGAGGCAGTGACTTAGAACAATGCCCACTTATTATCACAGTTCTATACGTCAGATGTCTGGGTGGGTTTTTCTGGACTGAATGTTCACAGGCCGTATAAAACAAGGCTGAAATCAGAATATTGGTGAGGCTGGGCTCTTATCTGGAGGTTCTGGGAAGAATCTGCTTCCAAGTTCATTCATGTTGTTGGCAGGATCCATTTCCTTGGAGTTGTAACTCAGAGGTCCTTGTTTCTTTGCTGGCTGTGAGCCAGGCTCTGCTCTCTATTCCTAGAGGCTGCCTACAGTGAGTGAGTCCTCCTCATGGCTGCATTCTCTGCCTCCTCCTTCCACCAAAAGCCAGAGAAAATGCCTGCTTTGTAAAGGGCTTGTATAATTAGATCAGATATACCTGGATAATCTCCCTTTTCCATGTAACAACTATTGTGGAAGTTATATCCCATCGTATTCACATGTTCTGCACTCAGAAATTGACCTACAGACATTTCCAAGTTGTAGTATTGACAAAAGCAGCGGAATGATTCTTATTCCCTCCTGGGTGACAACTGAAGAAGGAAAGGAAGCCACTGGACCTGAACTGCCCACACAAACAGAAATGAGAATTCTCGGCAGTGTGGACCAGAGGCCAAGAGTTAGACAGGATGATCGTGTGCCTCCAGAGACCCTGGGTATTAGATGCCAGGTACTCTTCTTCCCCTCGGTTTGGCACTATATAAGCTAACTGTACCTAGTGACAGTCCCAGATGGATTATCTCAGGCAAATGAAATAGAAATCAAGATGAATTCTAGAAAAAGAAATAG
Organism: Oryx dammah; assembly: GCF_014754425.2. Lineage (NCBI taxonomy): Eukaryota > Metazoa > Chordata > Mammalia > Artiodactyla > Bovidae > Oryx > Oryx dammah. Next base: position 79,863,147 of record NW_024070212.1, read on the forward strand.
TATTTTCTGAACACCTAACTTTGGACTGAGATCTGTGTCTGCTCAAAGAAATCTGATACATGTACACAATGAAATATCACTCAGCCAGTAAAAGGAATGAAATAGTGCCATTTGCAGAGATATGGATGGGCCTACAGAGTGTCATACAGAATAAAGTAAGAAAGAGAAAAGTAAATATCACATAATATTGTTTATGTGCGGAATCTAGAAAAATGATACAGATGAACTTATTTGCTTGCAAATCAGAAATGGAGTCACAGATGTACAGAACAAACATAATTACCAAGTGGGAGAGGTGGAGCGGGATGAGTTGAGAGATTGGGATTGACAGATATGCACTGCTGCTGCTGCTGCTGCTGCTAAGTCACATCAGTCGTGTCCAACTCTGTGTGACCCCATAGACGGCAGCCCACCAGGCTCTGCCATCCCTGGGATTCTCCAGGCAAGAACACTGGAGTGGGTTGCCATTTCCCTCTCCAATGCATGAAAGGGAAAAGTGAAAGTGAAGTCGCTCAGTCGTGTCCGACTCCTAGCGACCCCAAGGACTGCAGCCTACCAGGCTCCCCCGTCCATGGGATTTTCCAGGCAAGGGTACTGGAGTGGGTGCCATTGCCTTCTCCCCATATATGCACTATTATGTACGAAATAGATAGCTAATGAGAACCTACTGTATGGCATAGGGAACTCTACTCAATGTTCTATGGTTACCTAAATGGGAAGGAAATCTAAAAAAGAGTTGGATATATGTTCCCTCATAGCTCAGTTGGTAAAGAATCTGCCTGCAATGCAGCAGAGCCTGTTCAATTCCTGGGTTGGGAAGATCCCCTGGAGAAGGAAATGACAACCCACTCCAGTATTCTTGCCTGGAGAATCCCATGGACAGAGGAGCCTGGCAGGCTACAGTCCATGGGGTCGCAAGAGTTGGACATGACTTGGTGACTAAAGAGAGAAAGATAATCGATTTACTCTGCTGTACAGCAGAAACTAACACAACATTGTAAAACAACTATACTCCAATAGAAATTAATTAGAAAATAAACTGATTAAACTACAATTTATCCATTAAAAATTGTATATATAATATTATCCTACTTGAGTGATTTCTTTCTTTTAGAAACACATGCAAAGGACTAGAAGAAAATAGATCAACACATATAACAATAATTACTTTTGAGTTGTGGGATAGAATAATTCTTCTATTTTCCTCTGTGCTTTATCTGGATCTTCCATGTTTTGTATACAGAATTTATAGTTTCTATAGTAATAAAAATACATTTTTCTTTTTATTACCTCTTTTAAGTGGTAATTCTCATGTTATTTCATTAATGAGTTATCCTTTAGATGGCATCCATTCATTGATTCACTCACTCCACAGATGTATTTTTGAACTGGTACTAAGTGCACCTTAGAGCCTGTGCTTTGCAACAAGAAGCCATCACAATGAGAAGCTTGCACAAGTAGCCGCTGCTCATCACAACTAGAGAAAGCCCCCACACAGCACAAAAGACCCAGTGCAACCAAAAATAAATAAATCTTGAAAAAAAGAAAAAAGGTGAACAAGTCAGAATAGTCCCTGGTCCCACAGAGCTTGCAATATGTTAGAGGAGACAAATACTAAATAACAAATCAGAATTAGGATAAATGCTACAAATACATAGAGGTGATTTAAAATGTAAACAGGAGATCTATCATTGGAGGGAGTCAGGGAAAGTATCCTGGAGGAGGTGATGTATAAACTGAGGACTGGAAGGATGAACAGTAGTTGGTCAGGTGAAAAGAAGGAAAGAACATTTCATTCCATGAGAGGGAATGCTAAGTGGGCAGGTTTGAAGTAAGAAGGAAATTCTGTGTCATCAGAGATTTAAACTGCAATCAGTGTTACTGTGTTTACACAGTAAGTGTGTAAAGTGCAATCAGTGTAACTGTAACATAGAAACTGAGGGATAGAGGGCCTGATCATGTCTGGCCTTCTAGATGGTGTCAAACACTGGAATCTTTATCATAATAGCAACAAGCAACCAAAAGGGTTTTTTTTTTTAAATTGGAGGGTAATTGCTTTACAATGTTATGTTGGTTTCTGCCATATAACAATGTGAATCAGCCACAAGTATATGAACATCCCCTCCCTTAATATACATAATATAAAAATCACCACTTTAACCATTTTTAAGCACATTCAGTAGCACTGAGTACTTTAATTGCACAACCATTACCACCATCTCCAGAACCTTTTCGTCATCCCAAACTGAAACATTGTACCCATTAAATAATAATATCTCATTCCTCCCTCGCAACCCTTGGGAACCATCATTCTACTTTGTCTCTATGAATTTGGTTATTCCATTCTCATATAAGGGGAATCATACCATACTTCTTCTTTTGTCTGGCTTATTTAACATGGCAAAATGCCTTCAAGTCGCATCCCTGTTACAGCATGCCAAAAGTGTTTTAGGCAGAGAAATACTATGATCATAATAGACTTTTTAAAAGATCCCTCTGTCTGCTGTGTGGATGAGTAAAACAAAGTGGATGAAGTGAAACCAGATTGGCAAGTTGAAAACCATAGTGGGTGGATTATACTAGATGGAAGTCAATGGAGATGTATAGGAGTGAATAGACTTAAGAGATTTGCAGAAAGTAGAGTCAACAGAACTTACTAATAAACTATATGAATAGGGTATACACCTAGTGAAAAGGAGTAGTGTCTCTTGGCAATCCGGGACTGGAACCACTATAAAAAATGTGGGGTTGGAGGGTAGTATGGCATAGTCATGAATTCTGTTTTAGATATGCAGGGTCTGAGGTGCCTGTCATGCCTCCAAGAGGAGTAACAGAGTAAGGTTTTAGACATAGAGGTCTAGAGCTTAGAAGTGAGACCTGGTCAAGGGATATGAATTTATATCCTATTAGCATATAGATAGCATTTGAAAACATGAGATGAATGAGGTCACCTAGGGAGAGAATATAGGGGAGAAAAAAAGAGTCCAACAGCAAGCTCTGAGATACTTCAACATTTAAAGGCCAAGAACTGCAGTGTGAAAAAGTCTTAACTTTGAAAGAGAACTTTAGGAACATCAATCCAGCAGGAAGATTTAGATGTGTTTCTTCTATATGCCATCTAACCATCCATAAACCTGAATTCAGATCTATTAGGTTGATTCAAAGGCAAGGAAGGTTTACTCCTTTTTTTAAAAATATAATTTTATTTATTTTTGGCTGTGTTGAGTGCTTCAGTAGTTGCAGCTCATGGGCTCGATAGCTGTGGCTCCCAGGCTAGTCTAGAGCACAGGCTCAATCGTTGTAGTGCACGGGCTTAGTTGCTCTGCAGCCACTAAGATTAGGGATCAAACCCACGTCTCCTGCACTGGCAGGTGGATTCTTTACCCCTGAGCCACCAGGGAAGCCTGAAGATTTGCTTCTTAAGTAAGTTATTAACATGCCATTTAGAAACCTTCCTAAACCAAATTATCTTGAATTTTGTTAGGTTTGATCTAGGTCAAGGAACAAGCAGTTGGCGATTCTGTGAAAGAGTTTAATGATTTCTCTGTTTACATATACATGTGCATATAAACAGGAGGTTGGTTAAATTGTTGCTAAATAAGTGTACAATGCTTGGTCAAATTCCATTTCCAAATACAGTGTTCATTAAGGTAGTAGCTTTACCTTCACCTTTCACAAATCATCATTTGCATTTCAACTATAATGATTTAAAGAAATATGTTTACTATAGGAAAGCAATCTTTGATGACTTCAACAAATCGCAAATAGTATGCATATGGAATTTATATTGAAAAAAAAAAACATGTATAGAATTTACAGTGGAAACACTGGATAGTGAAGTGGGTGATTAGTGGCATTAGCCATTTAACACGCTATATGACTTATACATAAACTGATTATCAAAATAAAAAATACTGAAAAGTAATCCATTAACAACACATAGACAGGCCTTAGAAACCAGCACCTATATGGCATACAATAAAAATATGTATCATACTGTTTAAAAACAAAACACAACTCTTCGTGTACACTCAACTTCCTATCTGGTGGTGTCAAGTAATGGTGTAACACTATGTATTGAGGAATATTGGGATGGTCTCCAGTTTAGGCCTAGAATGGTGACCCAAATCTCTCTCCTACCTAAGAGTTCTTTCTGGCTTGTAAGGCAGTCCCTCAATGATGAGAAATCTCATGAAATAGGTACATTGTAGATAATCTTCTACAAGAATTTTCAATTATTTGTAGCTGTCAGGTAACTATTAACAGTTGATGATTCCACATCCCCAAACAAATTAATACTGAACAACAAAGCAAATATCATGTGTGTTCTTTTGTTAAACCTAAATCATAGGTTCTTTGTGGCTGTAGAATTAGTTCATTATGTTAAATTTTGATCTATTTATAATTTGCTAAAATGACTTGTTCCTACACGTCAGTAATAGAAAACCATTTAAAATTTACTCTATTTACACATGTAAATTATTCAAATGCTTAAAATTTATTTGAATAAAAGTTAAAGTCATCTGTAGTCAATGATTCTGAAATTGTTCTTGTTGTTTAGTCACTATATCATGTTTGACTCCCTTGCGACCCATGGACTGTAGCCCACCAGGCTCCTCTGTCAGTGGGATTTCCCAGGCATGAATACTAGATCGGGTTGCTATTTCCAGGGCATCTTCCCAACCCAGGGATCAAACCTGCATCTCCTGCATTTCAGGTGGATTCTTTACCTCTGAGCCACCAGGGAAGCCTAGGCAACAGCTTAGTCTTGACACCAAATGCATGATCCATTAAAGGAAAAACGGATTAATTGAACTTCGTCAAACACTTACTCTCCATATGACACAATTTGAATGAAAAGGCAAACTATAGACTAGGAGAAAATATTTGCAAATCACATATCCAACAAAAACTGTATCCAGAATTTATAAAGTATCCCCAAAACTCAACGGTAAGAAAACAACTCAATTTAAAATAGGTAAAGACTTAGGAGGTACTTCATTAAAGAGGATTTACACAGATAGTAAAGAAGCATATGAGAAGTTGTTCAATATCATTGGCCATTAGGGAAATGCAGATTTAAACTACTGTGAAATAACACCGCACATCTATTAGAATGACTGAAATAAAAAATACTGACAAACTAAGTGGTGATGAGGTTGCAGAACAACTGGAACTCTCACACAGACCTGGTAGAAATGCAAACTAGTAAAGCCAATCTGGAAAACACTTAGCCAGTTTCTTTAAAAAGTCAAACATACACTTAAACATATGACACAGTAATCTAACCTCCAGGTATTTACCCTAGAGAAATGCAAACTTAATTCATGGAAGAACCTATACCTAACTGTTTACAGCAGCTCTGTTAATACTGCTGAAAACTGAAAATAACCTAGCAGATGAATGAGGAAACTATGGTACGCCTTTATGATGAAAAGCTACTCACCAATAAAAGGAACAAACTACTGATACACCAACTTGGATAATCTCAAAAGCATTATGCTGAATGAAAAAAATCCAGTCTCAGAAGGGTACCGAATACATGATCCCATATGACAGTTTCAAAAAGAGAAAACCATAGTGATGGAAAAAAATCAGTGATTGCCAGGAACTGGGAGAACAGAGCTGGGAGGAGAGGAGGGTGTGACGATAAGGGATAGTACAAGGGAGTTTTGGTGCTGAAACTACCCTGTATCCTGACTGTGGTGGTGGTGAAATGAAGCTATACATGTGCTAAATCAATAGACATGTATAACCTCACTCTTCCCCCCCAAAAAGGTCAAATTTATTGTGCAATAATTATTTTAATACAGAATTAAAACTTTATAGAAAAAAAGTATTAGTTTTAAAACAGAAGTGCAAGACATGTAATAATTTCTTCTTGATTGAGGAAAGATTTAAGGGCTTCATGAAGAATGAAACATTTTTTAAAATGTGTGTTAAAGGCCCAGTGTGTAATATTTGTTCACAATCTATCTTCTCTGATAGACTATCTAACGAGAGCAGGAACAAAGTCTAGCTTGTTCACCTCTGTATATGTAGTAAATAAAGCAATGCTCTATACATATTAGGCAATCAATAACTACATGACTATGGACTTATTGCCTATGATATTACTAGGCAGAGATACAATACAGGAAATTCTAGAAAAAGTGAAAAACATGAGAAAATGCCTGAAATTGCCTTCACCGCCCCCCTCCCCCCCGCCAACTTCTGAATCCCTCTTATTCTTTCCAGGTCGAAGTTCCAGCTCATTTCCGTAAATCTTCCAGCCACACTAATCTTTCCAACTTGTCCAAACTGGTTCTACCAAACATAATCTCATTTTGGTACAGCATTCACAATATTTTAAAGTCTATGACTCATTTCCTTTAATAGTTATTAAAAGGTGCCTTTTCCCATTATTTAATTTAAAAAATATTATATTGCATGACTGAAAACAAATCAAAGCACTACTTGGCTTCAAACCACACTTCTTTCATTCCTTCAAGCCTCCAAGAGAATCCTATTGCCCTTCTCCCCTCAGACTGAGCATGTCTTCCTTTCCTTCTTCAGTTCCCATACCCTACCTCACCACTAATGATCAGGGTATACTAATTTAAGATTTAATATTACTCTTAATGAGATAACATGTAATTCATTTCCTCAGCTCTTTCTTCTCCTGAAGACAGAGATCATGTCTACTACTTCTGTATTGTAAATAATACGTGTGCTAGATACTTGCTAATTGTATTAATAAATCCTTGTATACTGGTCACCAGTCTACTTGACTTCCAAAATTGTTACTGCTTTGCTAGGAAGAAAACAATTCTTTTTAAGAAGATAAATCCAAACAATTTTTGCAACAGATGTTTATAAAAGACACAGAGATATGTACTTTTTAGTAATGCTGCATATTTATATCTGTAATTACCAAAAAGGTCACAATGCTGGTATTCTGTAACTGGCACTATTTATATTATATGCTGACACTAACCTCATATAGATAATTGAACTTAAGATGGCTTTGAATTTAAGTTAAATTGTAAAATAAAGAATAAAGTTAAGAATATGTATAAAATATTGAGTGCTTACCAATTGTTTCTAAAAGAAATTTAAAAATATTATTTTAAAATTTTGGGGAATGTGACCATATTCTAACCAACTTATGTTGGTCTTCTTTTTAACATCTATGTATATCTTTAGAAATGTATTATGTATTTTTTTTTCCTCTCCATTTGTGAATCACACATCTTGGGACCACACGCTGCACACCAGTGTGCTAATCCATTTGAGTGAAATACTAATTTCATTATGTCTGGGGTGACTGTATAATTTGTTGTTTAAACTGGGTAACTTTGATGAAAAGGATATTAATCATTGTTATAATTACTCCTGCTGGGTGGTATAAACTAGAACTGTGGTAGGCACAGTGGGAAGTAGGGTCGTCCTAGTCATTTCACTCCCATCTGTAACCTCAATGCCTTCCATCCCCAATGAATAGAACTAATTTTTTTAACTTGCCATCCAGGAACTTCATATCAACCCTTTGAGTTTCTCTGATGGGCATACTCACTGATCTCCTCACACCCTTTACTTGTCTACCCTTGCATCTTTGCTTATATTATTCCCTCTCCTTAAATGTCATCCCCATACCATTTCACCAATCTAGTCCCTGTACAAATTCTAAAGTAGAGTTTCTCTCTCCTATTTCCTGTAAAACTCCCCTACTCTAGTCTACTGGGATTACTTGCTCTTCTCTCTGAACTCCTAAACACAGATTGATCACTTGACTTACACTTGTAAGCTTGCGTTGGTAACATTTTAGGTTTAATTATCTGGTAACTCTCAGATGGATTTCAGATTCCCCAAAGACACCTTTCCTATCTTAAACTCCCTTTTGGTACTTCATTCTCTCACTCTTATTATCTAGATAAGAAACTCTGGAGGTGATGTCAAAATGAAGGAAGGGATTCTAGAGGCCAAAGATTACAAGAAGTAATCTCCATTGAGGTAGGTCCTGGTACATGGGCGGATCTGAGGTGACTAGAGAGACAGACAGTGTGGCAAACTGCATGACTGCACCAAGTTATTAAAAAGGGAGTTTGGGTGAACTGTCATATAAAAGTGGGTCATGGAGAAGAGAATAAGTAGGCTGGGAACAAACCATGGGAAAATTTGGGAGGAACGCGGCTGTAGAATTCTGAATATTGTCTAGCCCTGGATATTTGCTATTTAAAATGTTCCACAGCCCAGAAGTACTTGTATCACCAAAAGCTTATTAGAAACACATATTCACAGGCTTTGTTCCACATCTGAGTCAGAATCTTTGTATTAATGAGATCACTACACAGTTCCTTTGGGACACACTGGCTTAGGATATCTGTTTGTCTCTGATGTAGATTTTATGGTTAAGTTGGGTCCTGGCACATGGGTGGATCTCCCTGAATTGACTGTTCAAGGATGACCCTCCAGATATCTAGTAATACAGGTGGGTTGCTTAAAGAGCTGAAATCATTTTAATTCCCCATTGGTTCCTGAGTACTTCAAATGATGGTGTAGGTCTTGTACAGGCTTTCACAAAGGTGGGGAGGGAGGAGATTAAAGATTTGGGTGGAGAAAAACTGAAATATTCTAATTATGGATGAACCAGAGTTTACAAGTGTGTTCATGTCATTAGGATCTGTAAGATTTTGACCTCAAGTATATTCTTACTATTTTAAGTGCTTCAGGATAGGAAAACAGTTGGCCATCCAGTTTTACTGAACACTTCCTTATGTACAAATATAAGATGCACTACTTGAAGAAGCTAGAGTTGCACTGTGGGAAGAATTTAGGATACTTCTCTATACAAACTCTCTCTCAAAGATGAAAAGCTTGGCCTGTATCAAAAATTAAATTAATTTTTGTTCAGAGTATTTCTGATTCTTTCTTTGTAAGCTTTTAGCTGTGTATAAATAGAGAATGTATTTAATTAGAGTTGGAGCTACATATAGCCACTTACCCACCTTTCCCCTTTGTAGAATAGAAAACTTTGCTATCCAAATCTTTAAGTAAATTTGGTTACGTTTTTCTTGTTGCCCTCATTATTAAATTAGAAATGACATTTAACTAGTTAAAATTTAATTACTTAACAAGAAAAAAAATGAAGCCACCGGTTCAAAAAGACTGATAAATTTTTGATAAAACATTAGTTGTACTGAACTATAGGAAAAAAGCAACATAATAGAACATAGCAAAATTCAGTGTATGGTGTTAAACACATTGTTTTCACTACAGATATAACAAACTCAGACACATGGAAACCTTTCGACATTATTAATTTTACTCTTAAATAAATCTTTTCCCTCCCATGAGTTGATCTAACTAGTTTTCAGCACACTTTATTTTTTCCAGTGATCCCTATACAATTTGACGTAAGATTTTTTAAATGAAAAAAAAAAAGAGTAATTTTTTTTAAAGTACAAATCAACAGGGTCAAATATCACAAATATATGCAGTTTATGAATTATTCATAAGGATTGAGAATGTCTATTCTTCTTCCTTAGATAACAATTAACCGTAGTTAATATGTATACACTTCAATCAAAACCCTTTACTCTTTAGATTTTCAGCAACCATTCCTAGTTCCTGGCCCCTAAATTGTGTCTCTGCATGAATCTCATCTACCTTCCCTAAATCAATTCTGTTATTTGCCTCTTTTTTATTCAAATCCTTATTTAGTTCTTATTTTTTCCAGAAAGTAAACTAGCCTGAGTAGCAAAGATTAGCTTTATAATCCCATGTAAAGCTAGCAGGGCTATCTCTTTATGTCCTTATACTGTAATTTCATGAAGAAGTGAAAGAGCTGAAGATTTAGCATCCAGTTTACAAACCAGGAATAATTTTTTATCCGTTCTTTAAAAAGAATGGGTGTATACGTATATGATACAACTGATTTCCCCAAAGCAATTTTAGAAGTCATAAAGGACTTAACCCACTGCTGAGAAACATTATCAGTCAGCTTTTGTCTCTGTCTCTCTCTGGCATATGTGTATACTAATGAATAAGGAAATAATATGCTCACCCTCTGGTGGTCAAAACCAGAAATACATTTCCACTTTCCTGGATTATATACAAAATATGATCGGTGTGGTGTATTAAGTTTCTGCTTCATATTTAACCTATACCAAAAATAGATCTTAAAAAAGGTCACTGGCTTAAAAAAATAGGTCACTACAAACGTAATGGAAAATCAATAAATTATTAAATATAGTAATTTAAGAATTACTTATGGCAGCATTTGATATTTAACACTAACTTGGTTTTAAAATATTGGAGCTGTAGAATTTTGGAGTAGGAAGGAATTACAATGAGTTAAGAGAGGATGTGGAATTTGGGAGAAAGTACAGAAGTATGGTCAGAAAGAAGCTTGAAAAGGAATGGTCAGAGGTTGGAAGAAAATCCGGAGAGCATGGTGTCAGAGAGATCAACAATGTCTTAACACTGGAAAGAAGACTTAAAAATATCCACTGGATTTAATAAGGAAGTTACTACTGATGTCCTTGGTGGAACAATCACTAGTAGAGAATGAATGGGAGTTAAGAAAGTGAATACAGACAATTCTTTCAAGTCATTTCCGTGTGAAGGGGAAGACAGGATAATGATAGAGATAGATGGGAAATGAGAGCTTTCTTAAAGATGAAAAGTAGAGAACATGTATAAATAATAATGGGAAAGAAAGCCAATTTTGAGGAAGTGTTTGTAGATAAAATTCAGCATGGAGAGCTTTAATGTAGATACTATGGAGATCGCCAGGGATGGGACTGAGAGCAAAGGAGAGACGGGGGCACTTAGATGGTCTTTTTCAGAAGTTGAATCCTTGTGATTTTAAAATTAAACAACGTGCAAAGTTACCTCTAAAAATAATAGTCAATCTGTACAAAACTACCCTCAAAAAAGGCAGCACCTTTAAAGAAAACATTCTTACATGTTAATCAACAATATTTTGGTTGAATAAAGAATCACTATCAACCTGTGAGTCTGTTATTTCAGGACTTGAATTAAACTTTTCTGGATATTCTAGTACCACAGTACTGAAGTAATCCTTTAAAAAAATCATTTACTTCACAAAATGGAATAGTTACATTCATTAACTAGCTGATGCTCTTGGATTTTCATTCACTTGGAAGAAAGATTAACTTGGAACAAAATACCTTTCAACTGAGTAATTGAAGATGGAACCATAAGATAGCTGGATTTTTCCCCCGCCTCTAATAAGAGTGAAAGGGTTGGTATGTCTAAGTGGTAACAGTGGTGGAAGATAATGTTTAAGTGCTCACTATTCTTTCCTGGGCCTCCATCTTCCAATGATACCTATCATCCTGTTATAAAAAGTCTTTTTAAAAGTGGGAGTAAAGATAGCAACTTTATTACATACTTTTGGTAGCACAGCCAGCCAATTTATTTCCTGCAACTCAACACTTTGTGAAACAGAATATAGGGCCACATTTATCTGACTTATAAGGCATTTGGCAATTAATGTTTTTTGAATTGTACTCATTTTTTTGGCCATGCCCTGTGGCATGCAGGATCCTAGTTCCTCCAACCAGGGATTGAACCCATGCTTTTTGCAGGGGAAGCATGGAGTCTTAAACCCTAGCCTGCCAGGGAAGTCCTGCATTACTTTTTAAGATATCACTTGAAGAACTCAAACTGCTAGATAATGACAACCCATTTTACAGACATCCAATGAAGGGCCAAAAATCCAGTGACATTTAAACTATGTGCTAGCATGTGCTGGGTAAAAATAATACACTGGTATTCATATTTCAAAAGTTGACATTTACTAGCCAAGTATTCTGTTACTGATATGGCTACACAGTTTTTAATTGCTTAATATAGTTTTTTCATGCACTGTACTACTTCATTAAACGCTCTTCAGATTTAATGCCTATTTCAAAATAATTTCATTAAAAATAATTCACAAGTAAATCCATTAAAAAAGTTACCATCAGAACAAAATATTCCTACTGTTGTGATTAGATTTTGACTTCTTTAATACAAAAGGAATTTCTCCAAATTTTGCTTTAATTATATTTTCATTGGAAGACTACAGTATATAATGGCTATTTCTGCATTCACATTTTTTCCTTTTAGTGATTTTTAGTGTGTGATTTAAAGTTTGTCACAAGTTTGACAGCCACAATACACTGATAACAGAGCTGAATACAATATTTGAAATAAGTAAGTTACAAAAGTGTGGCAAGTTTTAAAATGTCAGCTCTGAGTGATGGTGCATTTCTCATGTATTTGCATCTGTACCCCCAAATTTCAAAACTCAATGTGTTTATCCTCACTGAGTTAAGATGTATGCCTCACCTAGGTCAGGGTAGGAGCTATTGTGCCTTTTTGCAGACCCAGATTTTCAAGAGCAAGGGTTGAACTCAGGCATTCCATGCAGCATGTTGGCAACACAGAGTTTTGCTTTGGTTCGGGTAAAAATGCAATTACTGACAACCTCTTATGTGAGCCACCTGATCTCCCAGGGTGTGGGCTAGCACAAGGGGTATTTTAATATCCCTGCATGAGACCAGCAGGCAGCTCCTGTACACGTTTCCTTGGAGAGGGGGTTTTGGGGTGCCTAGAAATGATGTGCAGTCTTTCAACACACTGTCAGGGTCAGAGATGGAACCAAGATGAAACTCATGGTAACTTTTTTCATCAAAGGTATTAACAGTCCAAGCAACAACCTGAATGCCTTTAAGTTGACCACTTCTTCAAGTGGTCTGGGGATACAAAATTCTTTTGCAGGAGGAAACCTGAAATTCCACACAGATACCGTAAAGATATTACATTTGCTTCAGACAAATGAAATGTCCATTACCACAAACATGCATTGTGTCCACAGAGTATCATAGTCCCATCTCCTGCATGGCTAAGGTTCCAAGGTCTGTGAGTTAATAGCCATTACTACATTGCGATCTGTTTGTTTCATCTTATAGATAACTTCTGGCAAGAAAAAGCAAATGATACTATTATTGTTAGTTGAAGAAATTCCATATACATTTTCTTTAGTACACCAGTAGCAGTATTTGCATGGCTTTTGACATCAAAAAAGACTGTGAGATTGTGGCTCAGGCACTCTGCCCCAGCTTTCCTGAGGGTAGAGGTCTTCTCATTAGGGAAATTATTTCTGGATCTGTGATCTCCTGCAGGGTTACACTTTCTAGTTTTCTCAAAGGTCAAATCACATTGACCAGTCCCGTCAGTCGTATCTGCTCGTGCTCTTGTACATTAAGACAATGATCTCATTAGAAGTAAACGTAACGTCCAACTGTTGTTCTCAGACACATTGGGACTGCCGCAACCAACAGCAGAAACTTGGACCTGGGGCTTTAGCACTGGCAGAGCCCTGTGCGAGGGCACAGGCTCAAGGCTGTGAAGAGGTGCAGCAGGAGATAGAGGCTGCTGGTGAAGAAGCAAGTGGTGGAGGGGCTGCGGGCCACCAGCCACTCAGAAGCAGCAGGAAGCAAACGGGGCCCTGGAGCTCCCCAGTCCTCTCACAGTCACATGCCTGTAACTATACGGTGAGGATGGGAGTCCTGGATCCACTGGGCTCCTTGGACAGGCCGGAGAACAGGGATAAAGCACAAGGCACTGGCTGCAACTGGGCCATTTATATTTTATTTCAGGATTTTTTTTGATGAATACATAAAGAGTGTATAGGATTTTATAGAATTCATTGAGTGTTACTTTTTAAAAGTTTACCTGTAATTTAATTTCAAATAATTAGTCACAAATGAAATATGCCAAGTATCCCATTAAATTAATAAGAAGGCCACACATTACAAATTATTTCTATTTTAATAATACAGTATATAATAAGGACATGAAATCCAAATGCATACAAATTAAATAGATTATTATGTACATCAGTTAAACTGATTACATGTAGTTATCAACGAATAACAAACCAAACTTGAAATAATTCTTCTTAGTATGACAGTCTCAAGCACAGTAATTTCTTAAAAATAGTGTTTAAGATAAAAGGGAATAAACACAATAATATATCCATTCTTGTCGTTCATTCAGTGGCATTACATGTTGACAAACCTGCACATAAAAACAGAAAGCCTTTACTTTCCTTTTGTATACTATAATTTTGGGCTAATTTTTCAATAGGACATTGCTAGAACCTATATAAAAAATATCTCTGTGCAGATAAAATTCTTTAATATTTGTCCTTAGCAAGGACCTGCAATCTACAATCTGATTTCCAACAGAATAATCCAGCCTAATTCAACTGTAATACAGTAGCTGATAGTTGCTATTTGTGAAGGTGGGTAAAGAGGGGTGGCAGAAAGGGAAGTAAGTATTATTTCCTCTCTAAGCCTAGAGCATTTTTAAAAATCCTCACTGGAATAACAGCAAAAATAAATTCTCTTTATCCTGTTCTAGAATGTTTTAGGATTTCATAGAGAGTACAGAGAGGAAAAGGGTAAAAACAGAAAGCTTTTCCCCTTTTCCCTTGACTAGACAGTGTTCTTGCCTGGAGAATCCCAGGGACGGGGGAGCCTGGTGGGCTGCCGTCTATGGGGTCGCACAGAGTCGGACACGACTGAAGTGACGTAGCAGCAGCAGCAGCAGCAGACTAGTTTCAGGGTTTACTGATCTCTCCCTGCCTTGAACTCCTGGCTAAATCAGATGCCTAGAGTTCTGCTAACAGAACTTCAGCTACTCAGCTCCTGACTTAGTTGGCTATCTAACACTCAGAGGCATTTTCTCTTTTAGGTTACCTTAGAAAATCTTAATAATGGGGACAAAAATATTTTGAATTATCAAAAGTCCAATTACTGTTAATACTATTTTGTAGTTCTATATAATATTCAATACTGTTTCACATGTATCACTTTATATTAACTTTGTGAAGTACCTAAAACTGGTGATATCACATTAATTTTACACTTATAGAGACTGCAGCAGAGAGGTTAAGTGAATGTCCCATAATCACTGAACCAAATAGTGAGAACTGGATTAGAACCAGTTTCCTATCTTCTTGTACAGGATGGTACTAATACAAATAGCACACAAAATAATTTTCCACTTTACTTCATACCTACAAATTTATTCATAGCATTAACAGCAATTTTCTTCAAGCTGATAAAACAAAAGCCTTTAATTAAAAATCAGTGCATTACCATTGTAGATTTTGGTGCCACTTCTACTGCAAATATGTCGAGGCCTCTGTTGTTTACACAGTTTCTACTCAGCTCATTGTTGATGTGAATAATCACTTTATTGTCTGACTATAAAAAAAAAAGATTTCATAAGTTGCTAGTCCTTTCTTTACTAAATATATACAAACAAAGTGATAATTACAAAACACTTTGCAAGTCTTGTGATAAGAGATCTTCACAGGGTTCTACAGAAACACAGAAATGTTAGTTCAGACAGAATATCATGGAAGAAGTTATATTTGAGATGACAGACCATTGATAATAGACAGCCTCTAGGATGGACAGAAAACAGAATGAAGCTGATAAATGAGAGAAATGTACAAATCAAAGTAGTATCCTGTTAAAGAACCTGCAGTCACTCCCTGATGACTACACAGGGGCAATGCAACATTCTAGACTACTTAGATTCATCTCTCAGCTCTTCTATTACTTAGCTGTGTGACCTTTGGCAAGTTATTTAACATCCCTGTGCTTCAGTTTCTTTGTGTATAAAATGTGGATAGTACTTACCTCACTGGGTTGTGAGAAGCAAATGCAGTTAAAGTGCTTGGCACATGTTAAACTTTAAAATGTTATTACCTCATTTTGGTGGAAAAATTTAATTTTCCTTGAGGAAAAAGAAGGAGATGGAGGGTTGAGAAATGAAGGTAATAGAAGTGCAGAGGAACTGAGGTAAGGTAGTGGCTCTCCTCCACCCTTTTAATCCTAATAAAACAGAGAGGGGAGGTGCGCATGCTCGCACACACACCCACACATACTCACATAATCAAAAACAAACAAAAAACACAGAGGGCAGAAACACAAACATGCAGGATCTTAGGAATCACTTTCCAAAGTGTTATGATCCATTTGAAGATAGCAATCTACTGGCTGGGGAACCTCTCTTATTTCCTCAAGTCTAGACTCCTCTATCTTGTTTTCAAGATAACATATATAATCTGGATCCATTCAGCCTGTATTATTTACCTTTCAAATGCTCCTCCAAATAAAGCTCTCTGCTTCTGCAAAGGAGATATTCCCATTCTGTCATTTATAGTTCACGTTAATGCTTACTCATATTTCTCCTTCCACTGTTTCCTCTGCTTCTAAGGGCCGGCGCTCTGCCTATCTAAATCCTAGTTACCCTTCAAATCCTATACCACAAATTACACATCACAATTCCCTTCCTCCCTAATCACAAATCCTTCCCCAACTTCTACAGTCCCAACTAGCATCAACTATAAGAGATACAGATACAGTAGAATTCCTATTGCACACGCAAACAGGACTATATAACTTAACTATTCTTTGATCTCTTCTGAGAGTATTAACTTTGCCTTTACAACTAGCCCCTAAACTCCTTGAAAGCAGTCTCAGGGTATACGTTCTAGTGGCCTGTCTTATGACTAGGAGAGTTAGTTACATGATATACACTCACACTGACTCAATACTCAGCCAAATCTTAAGCACTTTAAGAAATTTATGACAGGCATAAAAATAATGTAAATCTCACCCAGGAACAAAGACAAATAAGCCAATAGTTCTAAAAACCTAGCTGTCTTGAGTAAGATTTATGAAAATATATAGTTTTTAGAAAACTAGGTGTCTCTGACTTAAAGGATTTATGTGAGTATCCTCTTGACATGCAATATCAATAGTATTCATAGCACAGAAGATGGCCAAAGCTAGAAATAACGGGCTTGATAAAAACAGATCCTAGACAGAAGAATATATTTAATTAGATAACATGATGATAACCTGTAGGATTTTTGATACTGCAAAGTTTGGGTTAAAAAGCTGGGCTAATAAAAAGGAATGAATTTGAGTCAGTTCTAGGAAGGTGGTGAACCTAGAGCCTCTTATACAGAGTGAAGTTAGAAAAACAAGTATCGTATATTAGCGCGTATATATGGAGTCCAGAAAAATGGTACTGATGAACCTAGTAGAGAAAGGACTTGTGGACACAGTGGGAGAAGGTGAGGGTGGGACGAATTGAGAAAGTAGAACTGACATATATACACTATCATGTGTAAAACACTTAGTGGGAACTTGCGACATGGCACAGGGAGCCCAGCCTAGTGCTCTGTGATGACCCAGAGGAGTCAGGTGGGGGAGGGGAGGGAGGCGCAGGAGGGAAGGGGGAGATATATATATATATAAAATTATGACTGATTTGCTTTGTTGCATGGCAGAAACCAACATAACATTGTAAAGCAATTTTCCACCAATTAAAAAATGAAAGAAAAAAAAGTTGGGCTAAATTCTTTACTTTGTTTATATTTCTTTAAAACATTATCTCTGCTGTCTAAAATAGCTATGTATGTGTGAAGACATTTAGTAACAAACTAAATAAAATACTTTGCACCGAGATTATCCTCTATCTTCATAGATCTTCAAATATTTAATTTTCATATTTTAAGAGAAAACTATCTCAAAAAGAAATACAAAAATGAGCATCTCAGAAATAAATATATTTAAAAATATATAAAAATTATCATGCCCAGTTTGAGTTAGAAACCTGAGAAGAAACTATTATAGATATTATTAATGTAATGGGGTTATTTAATTGCTATGCAAGGATAGGGTAAGAAAGAAGATGGAATGTATTAACCATTGCAGTTATGAGGAGAATCACCTCATAACTGATACCTTGTTTTCAATAACTGATGTTATCCAGGTGTCACGCTTATAAGTATATATAATTATATTTTCATAGCCATCCATCACTTTGGCATTGCCTTTGTTAAGAACAGATTTACAAATGGCCTTCTCAAGTTGTCCACTGCATGCCTCCATATGGACAGCTTTAATTCTTGGCTTGCATTTGTCTGCGTAGATATCAATGACAAATGGGCATGCCTGAAATGAAAAAAAGCACACTTTGTTTTAGTCTTTTGATAGAATTTACATTATTTATTATTACTATGTTTATCTTATGATTTGGGCTTCCCTAGTGGCTCAGATGGTAAAAATCTGCCTGTGGTGTGGGAGACTGGGGTTTGATCCCTGGGTCAGGAGGATATCCTGGAGAAGGGAATGGCAACTCACTCCAGTATTTCTGCCTGGAGAATTCCATGGACAAAGGAGTCTGGTGGGATATAGTTCATGAAGTCACAAAGAGTCAGATATGACTGAGTGACTAACACAAACAACAAAATCATATGATTTAAGAAGACATACTATACTTTCTAGCTTGTCTGATACATTTAAGAGGAAAGTTTAAGTACAATGAATTAAGTAATAAAAAAGCATGAAATTATGGTTTTTTGGTTGCATATTAACTGATAATGTTCATAGAAAAGGAAAAAAAATTCCTTTACCCAAACCCCTCAATTTGCTCTAAAGCTAACTCATGTCATGTTAGTTACTTAATTTCCTTTCTTAACTTTAAGGTTACAGAAAGAATTCATCTGTAACCTTAAAGAAATTATGGTTATAATTGAAATAGTACGTGAATATAGAACACCAAAAATAGGGAAATGTAGAAAAATTCTCACAGTTTAAAGTTAGTGTAAAAGTAACTATGAAACTTAAGACCTAAAGAGATTTTCTGCATTTGGAAATAGACTCTTCTAATGTCCACTCTTTAGTTCTTACCATAGCCTACAAGACGCTGCACAAGGTAACCTCTGACTCTCTATGCAACCCAATCTCCTGTCTTAATGTGCTCGTTACTCTGATCTCTCAGACCCTAGAAAAAATAAAACCCTTTCCAGTGTTGGATTTCATAGGTAGTGTTCTCTCAGCTTGGAAAAGTCACATCTTTTCAGTATGTACCTCATCCTCCTCCTTCAGGTTTAATCTAAAGCGTCACTTCTGCAGAGAGAGCTGCTCTGGTCTCCCAATCTCCTTCACTACCCGACTCTTCTCTACTTTGAGCACTGGTTTGTTTCCTTCAAAACACCTTTAAAATGATTTTTATTAATTCTGCATTTAATTAGCCATCCTTCTTCATGGAATATCTAAGAGGGTAGAATTTTTGACTTATTCATAACTGTAACCTAAGTGCCTCTTTACTGTAAGCTTACTTTATATAGGCATTAAAATGTAATTGTTGAGGAAATGAATGAATTCATACACATTGATGATCAACTTTTTATTTGGGGGACAAAAGATAAAAGTCTGAAGTTAGTAGAACAATATAGATTTTTATCTTTTAAAAAAGTTTTAAAATAGTTAATGACTCCAACCTTTGGCAAGAATAAAGTCACCTTTTATAAGACATGGCAGACTGAAAAATCTTGGACTAGAAGGTGGAAGATGTGAGTTTGTAACTGAGTTTTGCCATTTACTAGCTACATGATCAAGGGAAGTCACCTAACTTCTTTGAGGCTTGATTTCTTCACAGAGAAAGTGGGGATAAACATAGTATTTTCTGCCAAGAGTTGCTGGAGATATCTGATAGGTAACATGTGTCAAAAAGGAAAGAAGAGAAAGCTAAGTTGCTTCAGTCGTTTCCAACTCTTTGCAACCCTATGGACTGTAGCCCAACAGGCTCCTCAGTCCTGGGATTCTCCAGGCAGGAATATTGGAGTAGGTTGCCATCTCCTCCTCCAGGGGTCTTCTCGACCCAGGAATTGAACCTGTGTCTCCTGCATTTCAGGCAGATTCCTTACTGCTAAGCTACCTGGGAAGTACAATATGTATCAAAATAGTTCACAATATAGAATTCTAAAAAAATTATGACTGTTGTTGGTTTAAAAAGCTGGTTTAGGCATACACACCAAGGAATCCAGAACTGAAAGAGATATGTGTACCCCAATGTTCATCACAGCACTGTTTATAATAGCCAGGACATGGAAGCAACCTAGATGTCCATCAGCAGATGAATGGATAAGAAAGCTGTGGTACATATATACAATGGAGTATTACTCAGCCATTAAAAAGAATACATTTGAATCAGTTCTAATGAGGTGGATGAAACTGGAGCCTATTATACACAGTGAAGTAAGCCAGAAAGAAAAATACCAATACAGTATACTAACACATATATATGGAATTTAGAAAGATGGTAACGATAACCTTGTATGCGAGACAGCGAAAGAGACACAGATGCATAGAACAGTCTTTCGGACTCTGTGGGAAAGGAGAGGGTGGGATGATTTGGGAGAAAGGCATTGAAACATGTATAATATCATATAAGAAATGAATCGCCAGTCCAGGTTCAATGCAGGATACAGGATGCTTGGGGCTGGTGCACTGGGATGACCCAGAGGGACGGTATGGGGAGGGAGAAAGGAGAAGGGTTCAGAATGGGGAACACGTGTATACCTGTGGCGGATTCATGCTGATGTATGGCAAAATCAATACAATATTGAAAGTAATGAGTCTCCGATTAAAATAAATAAATTTAAAAAAATAAAAATAAAAAGCTGGCTTAAAACTCAACATTCAAAAACCTAAGATCATGGCATCTGGTCCCATCACTTCATGGCAAATAGATGGAGAAATAATGGAAACAGTGAGAGACTATTTTTGGGGCTCCAAAATCACTGCAGATGGTGACTGCAGCGATGAAATTAAAGGACACTTGCTCCTTGGAAGAAAAGCTATGGCCAACCTAGACAACAAATTAAAAAGCAGAGACATTACTTTGCCAACAAAGGTCCATCTAGTCAAAGCTATGGTTTTTTCCAGTAGTCATGTATGGATGTGAGAGCTGGACCATAAAGAAAGCTGAGGGCCAAAGAATTGATGCTTTTGAACTGTGGTGTTGGAGAAGACTCTTAAGAGTCCCTTGGACAGCAAGGAGATCCAACCAGTCAATCCTAAAGGAAATCAGTTCTGAATATTCATTGGAAAGACTGATGCTGAAACTGAAACTCCAATACTTTGGCCACCTGATGCAAAGAACTGACTCATTAGAAAAGACCCTGATGCTGGTAAAGACTGAAGGCAGGACAAGAAGAGGACGACAGAGGATGAGATGGTTGCATGGCATCACTGATTCGATGGACATGAATCTGAGCAAGCTCCGGGAGTTGGTGATGGACAGGGAAGCCTGGCGTGCTGCAGTCCATGGGGTCGCAAAGAGCTGGACATGACTGAGTGACTAAACTGATTGACGATTGTTGCATTTTAAAGTACTGAATTTTCAGTACTGAATAGATTCCAGTATTATTTTAACCATTTTCCGAGTCTTAGTTATCTATTTTACTTGATCAAAGAGTATCAATATTAAGAGTTCACCTGTTACTGAACATAAACATCTTAAAAGGTCTTTGTTAAAGATGCATTCTCTGAAATTTTTAAATAAAATCTTATCTACATAAAAAAGGTACCCTTTTTATCCTTTTTTTTTTTTGGTCTGTTCATGGGTTTAACTTTCTATTTACTTATCTTTTTTTTTTTTTTTTACCATATTAAGTTAAATAGGAAGCATACAACAAGGAAGAAAACTATTCATTATAAATTGTTAATTGTAAAAGTACTAACAACATATAAAAAGGAAGATCAGGAAGACAGGAATAAGAAAACCTAGATTAGGGTATGCTACCTAAGCTTTGCACAAAATGTGGCTCTTAGCTACATGTTAGCAAAGATAAAAGTGAAACAGAATATATTAACATTGCTCTCAAAATCTAAAGAAAATGAAGTAAAATTTTCCCAGTTCTGAATTCTAAAAAGATTTTATACCATGAAATTCTTTTTTAAAAAAGAAGTATAAAAAGGAAAAAAAAAAACTAGACATACATTTGTTCATCAACATTCAATAAAACAGCAAATTATTGTCATGGTGATATAAGGGCAATGTACTTGCAGGAGGAACAATAAAGAAATTATGCTGTTCACATGGAATTCTGCTCAATGTTATGTGGCAGCCTGGATGGGAGGAGAGTTTGGAGGAGAACAGATACATGTATATGTATGGCTGAGTCCCTTTGCTGTTCACCTGAAACTATCACAACACTGTTCATCAGCTCTACATCAATACAAAATAAAAAGTTGGAAAAAAACAACAAAAAAGTTATACTGCACTTTGAAAGAGGTTCTGCCTTTATAGATTGATAGAGGGAATGGATAATCTATAATTTTAAAACTAAATTAGGGGATTAAATTAAAAAAATAAGGTAGGAAAAGGTAAGACAAACTGAGAGTGTACAGTAACGTGCGTGCGTGTGTGCTAAGTCGCTTCAGTTATGTCTGACTCTTTGGGACCCTATGTATGGACTGTAGCCCGCCAGGCTCTTCTGTCCACAGGATTCTCCAAGCAAGAATGCTGGAGTGGGTTGTCATGCCCTCCTCCAGGGGAATGTTCCTGACTCAGGGATCGAACCTGTGTCTGCTGCTGCTTCTGCTTTGCAGGCAGATTCTTTACCACTCAGTCACCAGAGAAGCCGGTATAGTAACCTAAAGAATGCTTAACATAAAATAAATTTTGGTTTACTAAAACCATTCAGTTAATGAGATTTAACAAACAATCCTAAGCCGTTTCCTAAATCCTAACTTATAACTGATACTTTGGTTAGTCTTTGTGACACAATAGCTACTAATTTAATAGGTGGGGTCAAAATATAGCTCAACTAGATATTAGATTACTTACATAATATATAATTCAGGAAACTGCCAAAGAAATAGCTATGGTTCCAGAAATCTTATGGGCAAAATCCTCTACAGACATATTCAAACCAATTAGAACACAGCTCATAAGATTATAAATGGATTCTTCCTATATTATCCTAAAGCTTTCGTTTTTTGTTTTCACAAATATGAAAACGTTAGGTCATGCTCTAGGTATATTAACTCAATAACATAGCACATATCAAAGAATCACTGCCCATCAAAGGCAATACCTTAATTGAATAGCCTTACTGTCTCAGAGTACTTCCAGATATCAGTCAAAACTAAATTAGTCAAAATACCTTTAGGTTTTGTATTAATCCTTTAAATAAAATGTTACCACATGTGTATATCCCCATCATGAATGGAAACATTCAACATTTTTATACCAATTAATTAATTATGAATTATTACTTTCTCACTGAATTACCATTTGCTGGTATAATATTTTCAATCCAACAACTCTATAACCCTTACTGAATAAGGAGAATTTCCTCATTATGATTCTATAAATCAGGAAGTATCCATACTCAGAACAAAATTTTTGGACACTTCAATACCAAATCCTGACATAGTATTATTTGTTGATGGGGTTATATTAAAAAATAAAAAGGACAATATAGGCTTGACATACAATAAGTAGCCTAGTCTACTTCCTTACCATGAAATAGTTTAGCTCAAATGATTAAATTATGGCTCTGTCTAAGGCATATGAAACTACTAGAAGAAGAGAGTAAAATATATATAAAATAACGACTGAGTGACTTCACTTTCACTTTTCACTTTCATGCATTGGAGAAGGAAATGGCAACCCACTCCAGTGTTCTTGCCTAGAGAATCCCAGGGGTGGGGGAGCCTGGTGGGCTGCCGTCTCTGGGGTCACACAGAGTCGGACACGACTGAAGAGTTTAGCAGCAGCAGCAGCAGCAGATGCAGCAGCAGCATGCTCTGAGAATAACTGACCCCTCTTAGGGCTGCTTTTGTTCCATCCTATAGATTTTGCTGCATTCTATACAGAAGGCTGAGCGCTGAAGAATTGATGCTTTTGAACTGTGGTGTAGGAGAAGACTCTTGAGAGTCCCTTGGACTGCAAGGAGATCCAACCAGTCCATCCTAAAGGAAATCAGTCCTGAATATTCATTGGAAGGACTTATGTTGAAGCTGAAACTCAATACTTTGGCCACCTGATGCAAAGAACCGACTCATTTGAAGGGACCCTGATGCTGGGAAAGATTGAGGGCAGGAGGAGAAGGGGATAGCAGAGGATGAGATGGTTGGATGGCATCACCGACTCAATGGACATGAGTTTGAGCAAGCTCTGGGAGTTGGTGATGGACAGGGAAGCCTGATGTGCTGTAGTCCATGAGGTCGCAAAGAGTCGGACATGACTGAGTGACTGAACTGAACAGAGTTTGTGTGGTTGTCATTTGTCTCAAGGTACTTTTAAAATTTCCTCTTTGATTTCATTATTGACCCACTTTGTAGCATGTTGTTTAATCTCCATGTAATCATTTTTTCTCATTTCTCTTTCTGTGGTTGACTTCCAGTTTCATGGTATTGTGGGTCAAAATAGATGCTTGAAATAATTTCTGTCCTCTTAAATTTGCTGAGGCTTGTTTTGTATCCCTGCATGTGGTCGAGCCTAAAGAATATTCAATGTGCATTTGAAAAGGATGTGCCTTTTTTTTTTTTTCTGATGCAAGGTCATGAAAATAGCAATTAAGTCTAACTGATCTTTTATGTCATTTAGGATCTCTGTTGTCTTACTTAAGTTCTGTCTTGAATATCTGTCTATTGATATCAGTGGGGTGTTAAAGTCTCCTACAATTATTGTATTCTCAATTTCTCCCTTTATATCTGTATTTTTTTTTTAATGCATTTAGGTACTTCTATACTGGGTGCACATATGTTAATGGGTGTTATGTTCTCTTCTTGTATTGATCCTTTTATCATTATATAGTGTCCTTTATCTTTCTTTATGGCCTTTAAAGTCTATTTTGTCTGATATCAGTACTGCCACCTACCCGATTTCTTGTCATTTCCATTTGCATGAAATATCTTTTTCCATCCTCTCACTTTTGATCTGTGTGCGTCCTTCACCCTTAGTGGGTTTCTTGTAGGCAGCATATGGTAGGCTCTTGTTTTATTATCCAACTACCACTCTATGTCTTTTGATTGGAGCATTCAGTCCATTGACATTTAAGTTATCGATAAATACGTATTTATTTTCATTTAAATCTTATTTTTCCAATTGATTTTGCATTTCCTCTTTGTTCTTCTTTTTATTTTTGTTTTTCCTTTTGTGGTTTTATGGTTTTCTTCTGCATTATGCTTGAGCTTTCTTGGTTTTGTTTTCTGTAAATCTATTGAATACTTTTGATTTGTGGTTACCTTATTTTTCAAGTATGTTAACCTATTACTATATCTGTTTGCTTTAGACTGGGAGTCATATAGGCTCAAACACACTCTAAAAAAAATGTATATTTTCTTACTCCCTTCCCCTACATTTTATTTTGATGTCCTTTTTTACATCTTCAATTTATCCTTTTGCTGTTTATTGTGGTTATTACCACTTTCACAAATTTTTTTTATACATACTGCCTTATTTGATTGTAATTTTCTCTTTTCTGTAGATTATTTATTTTCTATTTATAGAATAACTTTCAGTATTTCTTTTAGTATAGGTTTAGCATTACTAAATACTAAAAAGAATTTAATATTCTTTTAGCTTTTGCTTACTGAAAAATTTATCTCCCCTTTCTATTCTAAATAATACTCTTGCTGGGTAGATTATCCTAGATGCCAGTTTTTCCCTTTCAGGACTTGCTACTCTCTTCTGGCCTGCAATGTTTCTGTAGAACCTCATCTACGGAATGTTGCTTACAACCTCATCTCAGCCTGGGAATCAGGCGGTCAACCTGGACGTTGCTTAGGCACTGTGTTCATGGAGCCACCAGTGTAGGACCCTTGTGCAGTTTCACCGAAGCCAGGCACTGGGACCCACCATAGTCACATATAGTTTTGCTCCTAAACACAACTAAATGTGTTCACTAGGGAATCAGGGCAGACCACAGTGCCACCTCTACATGTGTACACCCACAAAACCTGCAGCTGCTAACTCCAGACCTGCCCCAGCTGTGGGAGCACCAGTAAATCCATGCAAATATTCCATAGGCACTGAGATTTTAAAGGTCCTGGCAACATACATCCACCAAAGTTGCAAAGCCGCAGGACAAGGCTGATTCCAGCCCAGCTTCTGAAATCACGTAGTCCTGGGGATCAGCTCAGATTTCAGCTCTGCCTCTGCATGTGGGCAGCTGCAGAGCTTACAAGCTCCAAGAACTTGTGGAGGCAGAGCTGCATCCACTGTGAGGTCACTGGAGAATGAGGCTACTAGGATATGGCCCCTGCCCCTCCCTTTCCTTGCATAACAACAAACTTCTAGAGTGGACTTGGGCTTTGTTCTGTGCCCACTCCCAGTTGCAGCCTGGACAACACTCTAGCCCCTTCAAGCTGTTTCCATGTAGCCAACTTTAGTCCTATACCCAGGTCTGTCTGCTGAAGTCTGAGTTTCACCACCGAGCCACTGTGCACACCAGCAGATGCGACTCTCAGGCTGGGGTATGCAGTGAGATGGCCAGGACCATTAATGCTGGTCTCAGTCTGTTCTGCCTGCTCCAAGACAGCTGCTGACCCTCTGCTGAGCCTCTGAATCTCCCCTTCTGCCCAGCTGATCTCCCAGCTGGTGAAGGGGGTTCCCAGGGTGAGGGAATCTTTTCTCTTTCACAGATCCCTCCCAGGGGTATAGCTCTGTCCCATCCTGATTCCTTTTTTTTTCACCTACCTGTACATGGTGATCTTTCTTGTAGCTTTGGTTTTACATGAGATTTGTTAGTGTCCAGTAGGTAATCTGTGAGAATTACTCCACATGTAGATGTATTTTTGATACATTTGTGGGAAGAGGTGAACTCCAAGTCCTTTTATTTTGCCACCTTGATTTCTCGCCCCAGAACTTGTTTCAAATCTGTTCAATTGATCTGCAACAACTCACCTCAATAAATACACTTCTGTAAGTCAGCTAGGGTTGGCTCTTCACTTTTGAAAGTCAAGCAGTCACAAAGTAAATAAATATACCACTGAGTATATCAATCAACCAACAGTCTCATCTGAATAACCATGCTTCCCCAATGCTCTTTATAAATAAGATGAACATTCTGCTTTGTGCCTGACCAGCATATAAGCAATCAGTTCAGTTTTATCTTTTTACTTCAGCTACTGAGTGGTGGTCTCATTATCCTTTGACATTTTCACTGAATATATATATAAATTTTTTACTTTTGGAACTTCAAACAATGGACTCTATTACCTATTAAATAAATTTTAAAAATTTAAATAAAAGATCTTTATCTTAGAAATCCTTCTTACTTGTGATTTCAAAAGTCAATGATATCAGCAAATGCTATTATCTGCTCTTAACTTAAATCTTACTGTAACTTAATCTTAAATGCTATATCTGCTCTTAACTTAAAATGTCACAATCATCTCTTAACTAACTCCTCTGTTAAATGGAAGCATATGCAGCAGACACAATATTATTCACAGATTCAGTTCAGTTCAGTTCAGTCACTCAGTCGTGTCCGACTCTTTGTGACCCCATGAATCGCAGCACGCCCGGCCTCTCTGTCCATCACCAACTCCCGGAGTTCACTCAAACTCACATCCATCGCATCGGTGATGCCATCTAACCGTCTCATCCTCTGTCGTCCCCTTCTCCTCCTGCCCCCATTCCCTCCCAGCATCAGAGTTTTTCCAATGAGTCAACTCTTCGCATGACATGGCCAAAGTACTGGAGTTTCAGCTTCAAATCATTCCTTCCAAAGAACACCCAGGACTGATCTCCTTTAGAATGGACTGGTTGGATCTCTTTGCAGTCCAAGGGACTCTCAAGAGTCTTCTCCAACACCACAGTTCAAAAGCATCAATTCTTCAGTGCTCAGCTTTCTTCACAGTCCAACTCTCACATCAATACATGACCACTGGAAAAACCATAGCTTTGACTAGACGGACCTTTGTCAGGAAAGTAATGTCTCTGCTTTTGAATATGCCATCTAGGTTGGTCATAACTTTCCTTCCAAGGAGTAAGCGTCTTTTAATTTCATGGCTGCCGTCACCATCTGCAGTGATTTTGGAGCCCCCAAAAATAAAGTCTGACACTGTTTCCACTGTTTCCCCATCTATTTCCCATGAAGTGATGGGACGGGATGCCATGATATTAGTTTTCTGCATGTTGAGCAATTAGGTGCTGATTTTCACCATGCTTAAAGACGTAAGATTCACTAAATGTTAAAGTAGAATGTAAAAAGTTACTGTAACTATTCACCTCTTATTAATAAAAATGGCAAAAAAATATAGAGAACTCAGAAAACAAATTTTTGAGGAATTTTAAATGATGTCAAAACTAGGAACTAAACCAAAGTCTCAGTACACCCCAAATTTAAAATTTTTTTCTGGTAGTGTTACCCTCCTAGGTTGATGTATTTATAGAAAGAACAGATACTATTTTTAAATTATAAACAAATGTACTGTTATCTAATTTGTGTGGCGTTAAACTCTTAAATCCTTTGTATTCAGTTCAGTTCAGTCACTCAGTCGTGTCCAACTCTTTGCGACCCCATGAATCGCAGCACACCAGGCCTCCCTGTCCATCACCAACTCCTGGAGTTCACTCAGACTCACGTCCATCGAGTCCGTGATGCCATCCAGCCATCTCATCCTCGGTCGTCCCCTTCTCCTCCTGCCCCCAATCCCTCCCAGCATCAGAGTCTTTTCCAATGAGTCAATTCTTTGCATGAAGTGGCTAAAGTACTGGAGTTTCAGCTTTAGCATCATTCCTTCCAAAGAAATCCCAGGGCTGATCTCCTTTATATTAAATTTTATTAAAGGACACAAAAATATAAAATTTAAGAAATAGGCCTAATTTTTATTATTCCTCTGGTTTATGTGAGTCTTATTCAACTTTTATACTTTACATGTTAATAAATAATAATAATCATAGCTAATACACGCTACTGCTAAGTCACTTCAGTCGTATCCGACTCTGTGCAACCCATAGATGGCAGCCCACCAGGCTCCCCTGTTCCTGGGATTCTCCAGGCAAGAACACTGGAGTGGGTTGCCATTTCCTTCTCCAATGCAGGAAAGTGAAAAGTGAAAGTGAAGTCGCTCAGTCGTGTCCGACTCTTAGCGACCCCATGGACTGCAGCCTTCCAGGCTCCTCCATCCATGGGATTCTCCAGGCAAGAGTACTGGAGTGGGGTGCCATTGCCTTCTCCAGCTAATACATACATAGTGCTTTATAAGAGCCAAGCACTGTTTCAAGTGTTTTACAGATATTAACCCAAGGAGCACCCTTGTGAAAAGATCAGAATTCCAGTTCTCATACAGACATATTCTCCTTATTATAGGAGGGCTTTTATTCTATTAGGACAAAGAGTCTCAGAAGTCTCGGAGTAGAAGCAACTGTTGAAATTTTAGCAACTCAAACAGCCATCACCAATTAAGAAATATAACTTTCGTAATACCAACCTTTTTCCTGCATATCATATGCTCAAACTACTTTTGTTCCTGAATTATTAAAATGTTGTGAGCAATTAAATTTCATATAAGAGCTTGCATAAACTAGCAGAAACATACTGTCACACCCAGGATTCATTTGTATATTGAAGTTCAAGGATTTGAGAGCCCAATTCAAAAGTCCTGTGTCAAGAAAATGTTCGTGAGGCAAAATATTATGTACATTACACCCACAGCAAACTTTAAGACTGCTTTACCTCCGTCAGTTCCAGAGCTTTATTGTAGCCCATTGAGTGCAAAGTTACCCAGAGATCACGAGGATCTCCTTCTCGATCGTTGGCTTCCATCAGATTCAGATCCATAAAGCCCTGTCTTGTTAGTTCATTTTTCTTGGTATCAAAATTCTCTGTCAAAACAACCAAAAGTTTCTTCCTTACATATTTTTTTTAAGTTTATACATTTACTAAAATGGCTATATTGTTATTCATAAATGTTTATTTTGAAGGAGGCCTTAAGAATCTGTGAGCACTATCAAAGTGAAATAAGAACGGCTCAAGGACTTTCCTGGTGGTCCAGCGGTTAAGATTCTCCTGCCAATGCAGAGGACACAAGTTCGATCTCTGGCCTGGGAAGATTCCATATGCTGTAGGGTGACTAAGTCTGTGTGACACAGCTGCTGAGCCTGTGCCCTAGAGCACGCATGCCACAACTACTGAGCCCACGCCCTGCAACTAGAGAACAGACCCCACTCACTGCAACTAGAGAAAGCCTGTGCCCAGCAACGAAGACTCAGCACAGCCAAAAATAAATTAATTAATAAACAAACAAAGACCATGTTTAAAAAAAAAAAGAATGGTTCGAAACATGTTTGAGAGATACTGTTCTAACTTCCCACAACTCAGCATAAACACTATCACAGTGTATGATTTAGTTTTTCAATAAGAGCTGAAGTCATAAATAGTACAAATATATTTCAAAATTAGAGGAAATCTTAATTTTTCTGGGTAAATTCCAACCTGCCTGCTTATCAGAGTATATACTAACATGTATTTCAAAAATTAGGGTATATGCTGCTGAAGCCAATATTATATTTCAAAAATTAAAATTACTTGCCACTTAAATCCAAATGAATTTGATGTAACATCCCCCAAACTACTGGTATTTCAAAAGGGAAAAGTGAATGGTGCCAGATTCAAGGAGACTATTATATGCTTAACTGCTTTAATTTTAACAGAATTGTCCCCTGGTCCTTAAAAAACTGTTAGATAATAGGGAACACTTTGAAGTCCATGAATGTCCCACACAAATCTAAGTATGCCCATTTTAACACTGTTTATAAGCAAAAATTCATGTGGAAATATCTATATATAATTCTTGAATGTGACTATGAAATACATAAAAAACAGCTACTCATTTTGGATTATATTCTGTTAACTGCCCTACAACAAAGAAAGACTTTATTTTCCAATATGCCCAAGGAAAATGGGTACTCTTATTCGAGACATCTCTTTAACACACATTACTGTGAGAAAAGAGGCAGAAGACATAGCTGTTTAAAACTGGTTGACTGATTAATAGTTTAAAATGCTGAGAGTTTGGAAAGTGATTCATAACTTTTGTAAAGACAGAAAAGGAAACGTAGATTAAATTAGATCATAGAGAGATACAGTAACCACTAAAATGGAAGCTGGAGCTACTAAGCGGAAGAGCAAGATGAAAACATTAATATTTGACATATAATATGAAGAAATAATTACTTTCAAGAATAATGTATCTAGATATAATGCTATAGAGACTATCAATAACTAATCTACTTTTAAAACTTAAAATTATGAATTCTCCATTAATTTTTTAAAGTTTGTTAATACCCAATTTCAAGACTTCCTTTAAAGCTACAGTAATCAAGAGAAGTGTGGTATTGGTGAAAGATGAGACAAATAGTTCAGTGGACTAGAACAGAGAACTCAGAAAAGACCCATACAAATATATTCAACTGACATATGACAAAGGGACAAAGAGAATCAAAATATTATGTCAATAAAGTTACAAGATGATTACATCTTCCTAAAACCAATACTCTATTATGTGTTATCAATCTTGTTAATCAAAGTTTAAAATTATAAATCAATACATATTTTTTGTTATTGATTACACTACATAAACCTTCAGTTAAAAACACTGTTAATCAGCTATACCCTAATACAAAATAAAAAGTTAATAAAAGAGAGTTAAAAAAAACTTTATATTAATAATACTTCTACTTTACTTGCTTTTTAGAAAAACAGATTTATCAGATTCCTCCCTAGTTCACTGCCAAGACCATTTCAAGAACCAGAGGATTAGGACACATTACTACTCCAGTGACAGCAACATGTGAGTTAATCTCTCTCTTGACTACATTCCAACCTTCTCAAACTTCTTGCTCTATGATTTACAGTTGGCTATGGTTTTCTGGCTTTCTCCTTCGACCTTTTAGTCCTTAGCTTAAATACACAAGCTCTACCCTCTTTTCAGTCTTTTCCCAAGTAACAACTGACTTTGCCTCACTCTCAGTATTTTTCTCTGCCCATTTTAGTATTTTTGGCTTCTATACATCCATGGATGGACTTTCTTAATTCAACTCAAATACAAAAAACAAAACAATTCTTAACATACATAAACAATTTCCTAGAAACCTCTTAATTTTTAGTGAAACTCTAGCCTGTTAACTCTTTGCTGCCCTCTTCTGGGCACAGTTTGGGTCTCTTCACCTTTACTATTAAAGCTAAGACAAAGTTTTTTATATTCTAAGCTCCAAAGAACGTAGTAATTATGAGTAAGTAATTTACATTTTCTTTTAACTTGAGTGCTATACCAACTACCAATTTAAGAAAAATAAATGTTTAACTTGTTATGATCTACAAACAATGCTACTATTTTTAAACTGTCCTAACTGCTATAATATTCGATGGAGAAATTTGATATTTCACTTGTTAAGGATGAAAGGGTATATATATATGTATATAACACACCCATTAAGAAAAAATGCTTACCTCTGCAGACAGCCCAAGCATCTTCATCACATTTCTCACCACTTGTTCTCAATTCAAAAAAATTATATTCTTCAAGACTAAGAAGACCATTTCCATCTAAATCAATTACTTCAAATATATCTGATAAAGTTGACCTAAATTAAAAAAAAATAGCAAATTATTTGTCTCTAAGGCAACTAGACTGAAGAAGGTTTTGATGAGGATAACTTTCAAAAGGAAGTAGTATCAGGGCATTAAACAATATTTGTGATGAATTCATCTATGAAACAGAAACAGACTCACAGATACAGAGAATAAACTTGTGGTTGCCAAATGGGAGGGAGAGTTGGGGAAAGCTAAACTGGGAGTTTGGAATTGATAAACAACAAGGTCTTATTGTATAGCACAGGGAACTATACTCAATATCTTGTAATAAACCATACTGGAAAAGAATAAAATAAAAACAGTATTTGTGGATGATAGATTTAATGTATCCAAATATGCATTCTACTTTGTCTAGCATTACAGGACATAATCAAGCTTCTAAAGCAACCATAGTATCTCAACATGTAGTAGGAACTCAAACAGAAGTTCCCATTTTCTTTTCACCGATCTCCATCTATTTTCTTCCTCTCTACTGGTAGCTAGATCTTACTTACATATGTAGAATATGGGAGAATTACCCTATTTGGATTTCATATTAAACAGTTATCTAAGACAATAGTACAATTAGCAGGACCTATTTCTAGTGGAGGAGAAATCAGTAAATTTGTAACTAAAGTTGACTTGCCAACTATATGGAATCTAGAAATAAATGGCAATCCCGGACCTATGAATAGAAGGTCACAGTCAGATGCCTAGCAGATGAGTTGAGCTACTGATTAGAACCTGGGGCTGGGGTTTGCAGCTAGCCAAAGGAAAGGATGGAAGGCAGGCTACTGATACACATCCAGCCTAGTATCCAGCCTCTAACTTTAGTAAACAAAACTTACCTAAATTCCTGTGTAAGAAATAATTCCCCTGTTTCATCTCTGTATACAAGTTGGGCTTCTTCTGTTACTGGTTTTATCTCTTTTCTTAGCCTGCAGCCAGTTGTGGAAGGAACTAACCAGTAAATTCCAGGTCCTAGTTCACCAGTCCACCCAAACGTCTTTTCTCAAAAGAATTTTTAAAACAAACACACACCATGAGTCTTAATGACTTTTAATCATTCTTATGAAAGAGAAGCATTAGAAACAGTTTTCTTTTTTTTAACCAATATTCACCAATTCTATTATGGTTCTATCAATGTTTTACAGGCTTCAAACTCTTTTTGTTAATGCTAAATCTAGTAATATTAGATGTAGTTCTTTATATATTTATAAAATAACTAAAATTATAATAGGTTAGAAGTTATGTAACTTCTAAATCTTCCCAATATTCTTTAAGCATGCCAGTGATGCACTTAAGGGGAATAGTTTTAATTTTTTTGGCTGTTTTTAAAATGGAATGTTGGATAATCTTGCTACCCATACTCTTTTGTACTGAATGATTACAGCATGAAAGATTAACATGTATTTGAAAAAGATCTGCTATATTTTGTGCAAATTTCTGGTATATTTTGTGTAAAGATACATAGTTTATATAAAATTAATGAATATTAATTTAATATACTCACTGGAAGGTAGTAGACTTTATGAAACAAAGCAAATTGTGATTCTATAAAATTTTCTAGAATTTAAAGTATTTTCAACATTTAATAGCATGAAGGGAATTCACTAAGTCCTAATTAAAGTTTCTAAAATATAGTATTATGTACTTTATCACTTAGTATTAACAACTAGTTATGAAATATTTGTTATATTGAAAATGGTCTTAAAATACTATTTTGAGTTTTGACTGTGATGCAAATATTTCAACAGGAAACAAAGAGAAAAAACTTTAAGTAATTTTTCTGGGTTATAGTTGCCTAATATGATTCATATTCCATTCAATATCACAATAATCCAAGTCTATGCTTCGACCAGTAATGCTGAATAAGCTGAAGCTGAATGGTTCTATGAAGACCTACAAGACCTTCTAGAACTAAAACCCAAAAAAGACATCCTTTTCATTATAGGGGACTGGAATGCAAAAGTAGGAACTCAAGAGATACCTGGAGTAACAGGCAAATTTTGCCTTGAGGTATGAAATGAAGCAGGTCAAAGGCTAACAGAGTTTTCCCAAGAGAACGCACTGGTCATAGCAAACACCCTCTTCCAACAACACAAGAGAAGACTCCACACATGGACATCACCACATGGTCAATACCAAAATCAGATTGATTATATTCTTTGCAGCCAAAGATGGAGAAGCTCTACACAATCAGCAAAAACAAGACTGGGAGCTGACTGTGGCTCAGATCATGAACTCCTTATTGCCAAATTCAGACTTAAATTGAAGAAAGTAGGGAAAACCACTAGACCATTCAGGTATGACCTAATCAAATCCCTTACGATTATACAGTGGAAGTGACAAATAGATTCAAGGGATTAGATCTGATAGACAGAGTGCCTGAAGAACTATGGACGGAGGTTCATGACATTGTACAGGAGGCAGTGATCAAGATCATCCCCAAGAAAAAGAAATGCAAAAAGGCAAAATGATTGTCTGATGAGGCCTTACAAATGGCTGAGAAAAGAAGAGAAGCTGAAGGCAAAGAAGAAAAGGAAAGATATACCCATTTGAAAGCAGAGTTCCAAAGAATAACAAAGAGATAAGAAAGCCTTCCTCAGTGATCAACGTAAATACAGGAAAACAATAGAACAGGAAAGACTAAAGATCTCTTCAAGAAAATTAGAGGTACCAAGGGAACATTTGGTGTTGGAGAAGACTCTTGAGAGTCCCTTGGACAGCAAGAAGATGCAACCAGACCATCCTAAAGGAAATCACTGAATATTCAGGAAGTCCTGAATATTCATTGGAAGGACTGATACTGAAGCTGAAACTCCAATAACTTTGGCCACCTGATGCAAAGAACTGACTCATTTGAAAAGACCCTGATGCTGGGAAAGACTGAAGGCAGGAGGAGAAGGGGATGACAGAGAATGAGATGGTTGGATGGCATCATCAACTCAATGGACGTGAGTCTGAGTAAACTCCGGGAGTTGGTGATGGACAGTGAGGCTTGGCATGCTGCAGTCCATGGGATCGCAAAGAGCTGGACATGACTGAGCACAACTGAGCGACTGAACTGAACTGAACTGAAGGGAACATTTCATGCAAAGATGGGCACAATTAAGGACAGAAATGGTATGGACTGAACAGAAGCAGAAGATACTAAGAAGAAGTGCCAAGGATACATAGAACTATACAAAAAAGATCTTCAAGACTCAGATAACCATGATGGTGTGATCACTCACCTAGAGCCAGACATCCTGGAATGAGGAGTCAAGTGGGCCTTAGGAAGCATCACTACGAACAAAGCTGGTTGAGGTGATGGAATTCCAGTTGAGCTACTTCAAATCCTAAAAGATGATGCTGTAAAAGTGTTGCACTCAATATGCCAGCAAATGTGGAAAACTCAGCAGTGTCCACAGGACTGGAAAAGGTCAGTCTTCCTTCCAATCCCAAAGAAAGGCAATGTCAAAAAATGTTCAAACTACTACTCAATTGCACTCATCTCACATGCTAGCAAAATAATGCTCAAAATTCTCCAACAGTACGTGAACTGTGAACTTCCAGATGTTCAAGCTGGATTTAGAAAAGGCAGAGGAACTAGAGATCAAATTGCCAACATCTGTTGGATCATTGAAAAAGTAAGAAAGTTCCAAAAAAGCATCTACTTCTGCTTTATTGACTACACCAAAGCCTGTGACTGTGTGGATCATAACAAACTGTGGAAAATTCTTTAAGAGATGGGAATACCAGACCATCTGATCTGCCTCCTGAGATATCTGTACGCAGGTCAAGAAGCAACAGTTAGAACTGGACATGGAACAACAGACTGGTTCCAAGTCGGGAAAGGAGTACATCAAGGCTGTATATTGTCACCCTGCTTATTTAACTTATATGCAGTGTACATTATTTGAAATGCCAGGCGGGATAAAGCATAAGCTGGATTCAAGACTGCTGGGAGAAATATCAATAACAGATATACAGATGACACCACCCTTATGGCAGAAAGAGAAGAACTAAAGAGCCTCTTGATGAAAGTGAAAGAGGAGAGTGAAAAAGTTGCCTTGAAACTCAACATTCAGAAAACTTAAGGTCATGGCATCCAGTCCCATCACTTCATGGCAAATAGATGGGGAAATAATGGAAACAGTGAGAGACTTTATTTGGAGGGGCTCCAAAATCACTGCAGATGATGACTGCAGCCATGAAATTAAAAGACACTTGCTCCTTGGAAGAAAAGCTATGACCAACTAGACAGCATATTAAAAAGCAGAGACATTACTTTGCCAACAAAAGTCCATCTAGTCAAAGCTACAGTTTTTCCAGTAGTCACGTGTGGATGTGACAGTTGGACTAAAAAGAAAGCTGAGTGCCAAAGAATAGATGCTTTTGACTGCAAGGAGATCAAGCCAGTCAATCCTGAAGGAAATCAGTCCCAAATATTTATTGGAAGGACTGATGGTATAGCTGAAGCTCCAATATTTTGGCCACCTGATGCGAAGAACTGACTTTTGGAAAAGACCCTGATGCTGGGAAAGATTAAAGGTGGGAGGAGAAGGGGACAACAGAGGATGAGATGGTTGGACGGCATCACCAACTCGATGGACATGAGTTTGAGCAAGCTCAGGGAGTTGGTGATGGACTGGGAAGCCTGGCGTGCTACAGTCCATAGGGTCGCAAAGAGTTGGACACGACTGGGTGACTGAACTGAACTGAATATGATTCAAATATAAATAAATGATTTGTAATTCAGATTTCATTGACAGAAAATAAAAATTTAATACAGTTTAAAAGAATTCACTATTTGTATGAATTAGCCACATTTGTAAAAATCCAATGTGAACAAAAACAGTGGAATTTTACTATTAGTTATGTCATATGTACTCTAAAACAAGATGGTAGAATCCTAGATAAACCTACCTTATACAAATTCTTTTCCATCATAGGATATTTATAATGAGTGCCAAGACATTTGTATAGGAAAATATTTTATTTTCCTGTTGTATGAAAGAAAGCAAAATGGCATCCCTATGTACCTTCTGGAGCCCAATGGCTTCCTATAAAACCTAGGAGTTGTCTCTGTCAAATATATTAAACCTAAGAACTGAAGCATTTTCTAGTTGTGTATAAAGTAAAAGTGAGTCACTCAGTTGTGTCTGACTCTTTGCAACCCCATGGACAATATAGTCCGTGGAATTCTTCAGGCCAGAATACTGGAGTAGGTAGCCAGGGGATCTTCCCAACCCAGGGATGAACCCAGATCTCCCACATTGCAGATGGATTTTTTACTAGCTGAGCCACAGAGGAAATCCATATCTAAGCAAATAGGTATTTCTGCTTCAGCACAGAATTTATTGTTATTTAGTGGCTAAGTCATGTCCAACTCTTTTGTGACCCCATGGACTGTAGCCCACCAGACTCCTCTGTTCATGGGATTTTCCAGGCAAGAATACTGTAGTGGCTTGCTATTTCCTTTTCCAGAGGATCTTTCTGATCCAGGGATCAAATCTGTGTCTCCTGCACTGCAGGCAGATTCTTTACCACTAAGCTACTTGGGAAGCCCTCAAATGCAAAACAAAGTTGCTCATCCAAATTCTCGATTTAGCCCTATTTCTACCCTCGCAAGTCAGAGGAATGATAATCATCCTAAAGTGACCATGTCCTATGTTGGATTGTAACAAGCAACCCAATATAAGTGAGGGCTATTTTGAAAACTAAACATTGACCAAACTCATCTTTTGGAAATCATAATCTTTTGAATCGGCCCAATATAAACTGATATCCATGTGTGAAAAACAATTCTTGCTATTTCCTAATACACGTTCTCTGATGAACCTCCTTGTCTCCACGTATAAACTTGAACTGCCATAGTTGGCAAATGGAAAGTCTTTCATGGGCACAAAACTCTTCTTAAAGAAAATAACTGTGAAACTAAAAGTAAAAACCCTTTGTAAATATGAAATATTACAGATAAACAGAGGAGTAAACAGTAAAGAGGTAAATAGAAACTCATTCAAATTTTACTATAGGCTTGCTATGTACTAAGATTTTTATATGTGCAATATCATAAGAAAGTAATTTTAAACAAAACAAAGTGGGATAGCTGTTGTTGTAGACAATGTTTTATCTTGAACTTAACTATGTAGTCAGTTTTGAAGAAGAGTTTAGTCAAAACATTAACTTTTGTCATTTTATTTGTTTCTTGCCTATAACTATTCTTGTCTGTTAGGAAGCCGACAATAAAGACTTTTATATAACATTCCATCAGGGAAATGTTTGTCTGTCGCTGGGCCTATATAAAAATTAAATATGATATTGCAGTAAGCTCTTGAATAGTATTATTCATGCTACTGTGTAGCAGATGTATTTTGTATTCCTCATAAAATAAATAGCCACATTTATGTATCTGCCTTACATATTTGGCCTCTGAGTAAATATATAATTAGAAAAGATCAGAACAACCCCATGGGCAACATACAAAATCATTTGAAAGCATTTCTTCAGATCAATCTATTTTTAGACCCTATAATATGAGGAAAGCCTGAGGGTATGAAGTTTTTCTTTTTTGCAGTAGTACTAAAAGTAAGACAAACATCTAGAGGAACTTTTTCAAAGTTGAACTGCTTGAATTTAGGGGAAAAAGTTCCTGGCATCAATCATTTTTATTGAGTATAAGAAAAAAAATGTTCACATGTGGGGGGCATCAGGGTATTAGAAAAGAGGAAAGTGAACTATAATGTCACACACAACGTATAAGTTATAAAGTCAAGGCTGCCAATAAATCCTCAATTTTTAAATCTCAGCAAATTCAAATCCTTCACAGTTAATAAAAATATGAATAATGATAAGATTTGTATTTACCTTAATTGAAAGGGAAGAAAAAAAGGTTAAAGATATATAGAAAAACTACTATTTTCCCCAAACTTGAGATCACATTATACTTTTAACTATACATTAGAAGATAAACATGTATACTTCTCTATTTCGTAGTTCGGTAAAACACAAGAGTTGTAGATTTGCTTGACTTTCATTTTCCTTAAGAATATACAAGGCAGTATCAACTGACAACCAAGGGGATGGTTTTCCTATAAACAAAAAACCCCAAACATCTTAAAATAAGCAATCACTACTTAGATCTTTCCTATTTTAAAAAGAAGTTAATGGTTTCTTTCCCCTTTGAATTACTTTTTAAAAATTCACATCCATTTTTATATGTAAACATCAAAAGACATTTTCAATAAGACAGATAACTATACAATGTGATCTTGTTAGAAACATTATATATACACCTCTAAAAATCATAAATTTTTAAAACTCATTAGAGAGCTAAGGGTGCAACGCAACCAAGTAGACGGAAATCCAAGGAAAAACAACCCTTTCAAGAAGTGACAAGATGCAAGTACTGGCTCACCTGTAAAGGAGCATAGGAGGAAAAGATGTTAGACATCATCTGTATGATTTTAACTCCAAAATTCATATGTCCTGATAGACCTTTCCTGGGAACATCAGACCCATATATCCAACTGCCTATTTGACATTTCTACTTGGATTTCTATATCTAAAACTGTCCAAACACCTGAAGGAAAAAACTGTCCAGCTTTAGTCTTCTCTCTCTCAGGTAAGAGACTGAGAAGAGGATCTCAACCCCCTAAATTCTAATCATCTTTAACTTCTTCCGTCTCTCATGTGTCATAAACAAGCTTCAGGAAATGCTATGGTTTGACCTTCAAAATACACCCAGAATCTCTACTTCTTATCTCCTTTGCACCTCCATTCAAAGCAAAAGCATTCTTTGCTTTCTCCTGAGTACCCTTCAATCTATTTTCAATATACATCCTGACTGCTCTTGCTAAAATGTCAGAAAATGTTCCATCTCTACTCAAAATCCTCTAACAGAGTTGAAAGTTGGAAGAAAGTTGCTCCCACCCTAACAACAGGAAAAACATGCACAAACTACACAATCATAGCATTTCTTAAACCCATCAGATATGAGGTCACAGGATAACCATGCAGTCTGAAATCCAAGGAAAGACAGACCATTCTAAGGAGGGATGAGATGCAAGCATGGCTGATCTGTGGGGGCACACAGGAGAACAAGATGTCAGGCATGTAAGTGGAAGAGAGAATGCAGAAGAAACAAAGATGCAACATTTTCTAAAAACAATAACCCACATAAATTCAGGAAACTCAGGGCTTTCTAATAGGATAAATACAAAAAAAAAAAACACAAACAAACAACAACTTAAAAAATAAACCTCTCTAAAATTAAAAAACAGCATCAACCAAAAAACAAAAACATCAAGACACATATTCAAACTACTGAAAATCAAAGATGAAGAGAAAATCTTGATGGCAGCCTCCTAAGGGTTTTTCATTTCTATTTCTCTCAGAGTAAAAGTCCAAGTTATGGACTTTTACAACATTATGGCAAAACCAAAACTCTACCTGATTTTGTCCTTGTTTCTCCCTTGTCTTCATCTCTTGCCACTCTCTCCTCCCCTATTTCATTATAGCCACTCGAGCCACCATGTTCTTCTAACACCAGGCACACTCTACGCCTCCGAGCCTCTGAACAGAGGATTCCCTCTACCTGCCCCTTGCTCCGCTCTTTATCCCTTCCGCCACCCCTACATCCACTAAACTTGCTTCCTTGCTTCCTGTGGAAGGCAGCAAAAATGGCTGTTCCTGTCTGCATCCACAACCCTTTGCAATGTGATTTTGCAGCTCTTTTGCCAAGAGATAAAATCTATTTCTCCACCTTGTAAATCTGTACTTGCCTTGTGATTTGCTGTGAACAACAGAGAGTAACAGAGGTAATGTGCCGGTTCTGAGCCCAAGCCTATGCTGCTTCTGCTTTCTCTCTCAGATTCCTGTTATACCATAAGAACAAGTCCAGGCTAACTTATTAGAAGATAAGAGACTACACAAGGCAAAATCGGGTTGTCTCAGCTGAGGCCCACACAGAGAAAAAAGCTCAATCAAGATCAATTAAAGCCAGCCACGAGCTATCCTGCAGCTGATCACAGAGGTATGGGTGAGCTCTACAGAAAAAAGCCAAGCCCAGTTCAGACCAAAAAACTGTCCAATAGACCTGCTCATGAGCAAACAAATGTTGAATTATTTTAAGCCACTGAGTTTTGGGGGTAGTTTATTACATAGCAGTTGATAATTAATATGCCTCTTTCAAAGTCTGCTCAAATGTCAACTTCTAATGAAGCATACACTAACTACTCCCTTTCAATGGTAACCCATATTCCCTCAGCATACACAATGCCCCTTATCTTCTCTGTTTTTCCCACAGCATTTATCACCTTCTAACATACCATGTGACTTACTATTTATTATATTTATTATTTATTATTTCCTCTATTAGAATGCAAGTTCATGAGGTCACACTGTCGTGTATCTTAAGCACCTAAAGTGATACTTGGTTTATGAGGTCCTCAAAAAATGGTTGACAAATAAATGAATGAAAAATATTTATAACAATACAGAGAATTAACAACTACATTAACTTTGTAGATTTGATACATTTATCTGAAAAATTATTATTGTAATTATCATCTGAAAGTATCAACTACCAAATGTTCTCAGTGTCCTATAAGATACACAGTGAAAACTTTCAGTATCTTTACTATAGGAGGGAAAAACAATGTAAGTGGGGAAGAATCCTCTAGTAAGTAGATGTTTATATATAAACATAATAAGAGGAAAATAAAGATTGATATTTGGAAAAGTCAACATTAAAAGGATACCTAGGGAAAGCACACATATAAGCCATCTTTCACTAAAACTTGTGTAATAACCACTGTAGACACTGCTGCTGCTGCTGCTGAGTCGCTTCAGTCATGTCTGACTTTGTGAGACCCCACAGACCACAGCCCACCAGGCTCCTCTGTCCCTGGGATTCTTCAGGCAAGAATATTGGAGTGGGTTGCCATTTCCTTCTCCAATGCATGAAAGTGAAAAGTGAAAGTGAAGTCGCTCAGTCATGTCCGACTCTTCACGACCCCATGGACTGTAGCCTACCAGGCCCCTCCGTCCATGGGATTTCCCAGGCAAGAGTACTGGGGTGGGGTGCCATCGCCTTCTCCGACTTTAGACACTAGGAAATTATTAATTTTTATCTATCATTGGTGTACAGAAAAGTATTACCAAGGATACAAAAATTATTAAATAAGGACTAATCAACCCTGGGATTTCTTTGGAAGGAATGTTGCTAAAGCTGAAACTCCAATACTTTGGCCACCTCATACGAAGAGTTGACTCATTGGAAAAGACTTTGATGCTGGGAGGGATTGGGGGCAGGAGAAGAAGGGGACAACCGAGGATGAGATGGCTGGATGGCATCACTGACTCAATGGACGCAAGTCTGAGTGAACTCTGGGAGTTGGTGATGGACAGGGAGGCCTGGTGTGCTGCGATTCATGGGGTCACAAAGAGTCGGACACAACTGAGCGACTGAACTGAACTGAACTGACTGAAGTCATATGATATAGGACTTTGATGGTATTCAAAAATACTTGCAGCTTTATTTGTCCCAAATTTATGACCAACCTAGATAGCATACTGAAAAGCAGAGGCACTACTTTGCCAACAAAGGTCCGTCTAGTCAAGGCTATGGTTTTTCCAGTGGTCATGTATCAATGTGAGAGTTGGACTGTGAAGAAAGCTGAGCACTGAAGAATTGATGCTTTTGAACTGTGGTGTTGGAGAAGATTCTTGAGAGTCCCTTGGACTGCAAGGAGATACAACCAGTCCATTCTGAAGGAGATCAGCCCTGGGATTTCTTTGGAAGGAATGATGCTAAAGCTGAAACTCCAGTACTTTGGCCACGTCATGAGAAGAGTTGACTCATTCGAAGACTCTGATGCTGGGAGGGATTGTGGGCAGGAAGTGAAGGGGAAAACAGAGGATGAGATGGCTGGATGGCATCACTGACTCAATGGACGTGAGTCTGAGTGAACTCTGGGAGATGGTGATGGACAGGGAGGCCTGGCGTGCTGCGATTCATGGGGTCGCAAAGAGTCGGACACGACTGAGCGACTGAACTGAACTGAATGCTCCCACCAAAGTTCTCTCATGTATGTTCATTTAAAAAATTGATAAATGGAAAAAGCTAAGGATTAATTAGTAGATAAAAAGTTAATTCTATGTCAAGAGGAAACCAGGTAACATTTTGTTCTTCGCATAATATGACAATACAGTCAATGTGTAAATGACTTTCTTTCTTCAAATGTATGTAACCACATGTCTCTTACTTTGCATAATGTGACGACATAGTGTATAAACAACTTTCTTTAAATGTACGTAACCATGTTTCTTAGGCAAATCCATTTTTTCACTAACGAGAACCATCAAACACTTACATAAGTATTTTTAAAGCTGGCATAAAGTGATGTTTTCTTTTAAATATAGAAAATTTAAACTTGCCTTCAGCTTGACTCAGGTTTAATGGTTTGATTGTTATATAAACCAGGGATCTCTGAGCTATTTGCATCTTGTATTGATGACTAATGATTTCACCATCTTCTTCTAAGAAAAAGCAACCTTTTGACTGTACACATTGCCACTCCTGGAATAAAGGAAAAATTTTTTTCAAAGAATATTCATTA
The DNA here is from genome assembly GCF_014754425.2 of Oryx dammah. Classification (NCBI taxonomy): domain Eukaryota; kingdom Metazoa; phylum Chordata; class Mammalia; order Artiodactyla; family Bovidae; genus Oryx; species Oryx dammah. The sequence goes on from NW_024070212.1 coordinate 79,907,217, forward strand.
CACGTTTCCAGCATGAAGAGCAATGAAGAAAAACCTAGGGAAGATATAAAAAGGAATGTCAACTAGAGCCAGTGCCGTCCAGGAATTGTGACATCTTTAAGAAGCAGTATTTAGCTAACAAAAAATTAGGAAAAGATATAATAGAGAGGAGGAATATGAAAAATACAGTTCATGAAAATTGGAGAAGTACTGAAACAAAGTAATAAATAAACATGCTGCTGCAGTAATCAGGGTGAGGTTAGTGCTTAGAGTATACTAAGAATAAAGAACTAAGGATTGTTAAAACTGATGTGTTGAGAGAAAAAGCAATAGGATTTTATATTTAAAAGATAATGTGACAACCAAAATACTTGTTTCAAGTCTAGGTAACTAAAACACTGAATTCACTTCACAGCTATTGCAAAATGCTGATAAATACTAGTTTTGAGAAAGACCTCTCTAAATTAGCTCTAGAGGGATGGGATGCTTGGGAGGTGGGAGGGAGATTCAAGAGGGAGGGGCTGTATGTATACCTATGGTTGATTCATACTGATGTATGGCAGAAACCAACACAATATTGCAAAGAATTATCCTCCAACTAAAAAATAAATAAAATTTTAAAAAAAGAATATACTTAGGGTAGTAAATTCAAAGTTTTTATAACACAGTGAAGTTCAAAGCTGGGCTTCAGTCAAAAGTTCAACTATTAATGATGAGTAAGAGTATGTGTAGACTTTCAACTAACCTCCTTGTATTTACATTTACCCAACTGGAATAATAAAGGATATTAATTTAGAATTACAGAATATTAAAGATAGAAATCTCAAAAGCAACTCAGTACAGACTTCTCTTTTAACTGATGAATATCTGAAAAATAAAGTGATATGCTTAATTCACAATTCTCATTGATTGTAAAACTATATCTGAATCTAGGCTGGATGGCGTCACCAACTCAATGGATGTGAATCTGAGTGAACTCCGGGAGTTGGTGATGGACAGGGAGGCCTAGCGTGCTGCAGTTCATGGGGTTGCAAAGAGTCGGACACGACTAAGTGACTGAACTGAACTGAGGTGGCCTTGCTTTCTCTCCAAACTACCAGCTATATTCAAAATTCTTTTTTTCCTACACTTAATATCTGCCATGATTTTCAATCTAATATTTAATATTTCAATGATTTAAAACTTCATATTTATGAAATTATTATAACATGTATGATAATGCATTATTCAGAATTATACATATATTGATGTGTAAATATAATTATTTGGTCTTCTTACTAAAAAAACAAATTTTAGTAGCTAAAAAATTTCTTTAATTTGTGTTAGAATTATGGGTATAGCTGCCTCCTGCTACTGCTGCTATGTCACTTCAGTCGTGTCCGACTCTGTGCAACCCCATAGACAGCAGCCCACCAGGCTCCGCCATCCCTGGGATTCTCCAGGCAAGAACACTGGAGTGGGTTGCCATGTCCTTCTCCAATGCATGAAAGTGAAAAGTGGAAGTGAAGTCGCTCAGTCGTGTCCGACTCTTCGTGACCCCATGGACTACAGCTTACCAGGCTCCTCTGTGCATGGGATTTTCCAGGCAAGAGTACTGGAGTGGGGTGCCATTGCCTTCTCTGATAGCTGCCTCCTACCCCTAGGTTAGAAAAATGTTTAAATGAAACTAAAAAGCAATGCACCTTGCCTGGTACACTGGTCCCATCATTCCATAGCAAATAGATGGGGAAACAATGGAAACTGTGACAGACCATTTTCTTGGACTCCAAAATCACTGTGGACAGTGACTATAGCCATAATATTAAAAGATGCTTATTCCTTGGAACAAAAGGTATGACAAACCTATACAGCGTATTAAAAAGCAGAGACATTACTTTGCTGACAAAGCTCTGTTTTTCCAGTAGTCATACAGATGTGAGAGTTGGGCCATAAAAAAGGCTGAGTGCGAAGAATTGATACTTTCATTAAAAGTGTCATGCTAGAGAAGTCCCTTGGACAGCAAGGAGATCAAACCAGCAAATCCTAAAGGATATCAATCCTGAAAATTTACTGGAAGGACTGATGCTGAAGCTGAAGCTCCAATAGTGTGGCCGGCCACCTGATACAAAGAGGTAACTCACTGGAAAGACCCTGATGCTGGGAAAGATTGAGGGCAGAAGAAGGGGATGACAGAGGACAAGATGGTTGAATGACAAGATGTGGCATTTGGGAAACTCCAAGACGAAGAATTTCTCCATGTGCTTATGATATTTCTGGCTGACAGGAGACGTTTTTATAAAATTTGGCTGGGGAGTGAGTTAAAATTTTTATTAGAAGTCTTCCCTAAATTCTAATTTTAGAAAAGGTATAGGTAGAAGAGTATTTATAAGTTTCTTTGAAAGACATCAAATATAATACATGGTTAAAAAGCCTAGAAAATGGTAAGACAATAGCTATTATAAAATAGAAGAAAGCCAAATGCCATACTATATAAATCAACCAAACTTCAATATGATAATCAGATTATTTTGAATACTAAATAACACCATTAGGAGAATTTGTACCTCTCTTGTTTTAAGGGAAGAATTCAAATTCTTTAGATCTATCAGAGTTATTAAATACACAATGCTTATTCAACCCCAAATTTCCTTTAAAACAAATAGACTTTCAATCACACAAAGCTTTTTCTCTAGGACCTATACTAAAATGTTATAAATTAAAAGAAAAAAGTACTGACAAAATATCTGGCTCATTCAAATAAATTAATTTGAAAGGATTATAGATTAAGTTGACAGCTTGAGTGTTATGAGAAAAATGGAAGAAGGTTCAGTTTAAAAAATAAAATCTTAGCATGCTAGAGTAAGAAATTCCATGTATAATCTTTGACCATATAAAGCAGAAATAAAACAGGAGCTTGTAATTCTTACACAGGGCATAAGGTGGTGCTATATTCTACCAATTCAGGTAAATTCATACAAAAGGAAAAAATTCATTTGTCATACACAAATATTTTTCCAGTCACAATGTATAAGGAAATGCTAAAAGCATAAATTAAAAATAGGAAAGTTGAAAATTCTAGCTACCAAAAACAAATATATCAGTAAAATTATATTTTTTCCTGGAACACTGTAGAGAATTTAATTTGTTTTGACATACAATTCTGCATTATTAAAGGTTTAGGTGAGGCAGAATTATTAAGCAGTCGGTCTGCCATGTCTGTGTGCATGCTAAGTCGCTTCAGTCATGTCCGATTTTTTGCAACCCCATGAACTGTAGCCTGCCATGCTCCTCTGTCCATGGATTTTCCAGGCAAGAACACTGGAATGGGTTGCCAAGCTCTCCTCCAGGAGATCTTCCTGAACAGGCATCAAACCCACATCTCTTATGTCTCCTGCATTGGCAGGAGGGTTCTTTACTACTAGTGCTCCCTGGAATAGAGAAGGCAATGGCGCCCCACTCCAGTACTCTTGCCTGGAAACTCCCATGGACAGAGGAGCCTGGTGGGCTGCAGTCCACAGGGTCGCTGAGGGTCGGACACGACTGAGCGACTTCCCTTTCACTTTTCACTTTCATGCATTGGAGAAGGAAATGGCAACACACTCCAGTGTTCTTGCCTGGAGAATCCCAGGGACGGGGGAGCCTGGTGGGCTGCCGTCTATGGGGTCACACAGAGTCGGACACGACTGACGTGACTTAGCAGCAGCAGCAGCAGCAGCGCTCCCTGGGAAGCCCTTCATCAGCTATCAGTTCAGTGCACTTGGTCAAAAGAGGAACTTGTATGTCATCATCACTATCATCAACATCACTTGTTTCTTATAAAGATACCTTATATTATATTATTAGAAGGCTATTTGCTGTCTGTTAAGAAAAGTAAGTAAACAGACTGCTATTGAACTTTTGTTATTAAAGAATTATAAACTGTACATACTTAAAAACAAGAGGTTAAATAGATGATTTGTAAGGGAAAAATTTGATATGGATTGCCAAACTAATCAACAAGTTGAACTGATCAACATTTTGAAAATATGAGACTTTTATAAGAAAATTTTCTGGAGCTTTCATAAAAATTAAGTTAGACAACCGTTTCAAGAATAAAATGTTTATATTTTTCTTGTTTTACATATATAACTTATATGTTATACACATATTATACTATATATATGTAAAATGAGCTTTCCTGGTGGCTCAGATGGTAACGAATCTGCCTGCAGTGCAGAAGACCTGGGTTTGACCCCTAGGTTGGGAAGATCCCCTGGAGAAGGGCATGGCAACCCACTCCAGTAGTCTTGCCTGGAGAATCCCATGGACAGAGTGGACTACAGTCCATGGGGTCACAAAGAGTTGGACACAACTCAGCGACTAAGCACATGGCACATATATGTAAAATATATGTAGGCATTTCTAACTAGGAGTCTGGATATAATACTGAATCTCTGGAATTTAAAATTCATGACTTTCTCTAATTTTAGCCATGACTGTCAACTGAAGCTATTCTCTCAAAGAAAAATTTCTGACATCCCCTGTACATGATAACATCTAAAGTAAATATTTAGATAGAATTGAGGGCTGAGAAAAGAACAGTGATACAGTACCTATGTATAGCATACAGAAAGTAATACATGTATAGTTCCTGTAAAGGTTATATTTCTTCCTCCTTGAAGGGTGTAATTCAAGTATTTTATCATTTGTGTGGATTTATGGTTTACAATCTGGCTTATGCATACTCCATTACAACAATTTTCTAATTTCTGAAAAGACCCTTCTTATCTGTCCCAATTCCATGCTTCTCCACTATACATAAAATTGAGATAGTAAACTTGTTTAAAATAGATTTAAAGTACTTGAAGAAAATTTAATAATTATCTTATGAAGTTTTTCTACCAATCTCAATTAAAACAAATTAGACAATAACTATATTCCTAACCAAGTACTTTTTAGAGTTGTGAAACTTAAGAAACATATAAAACTTAAGAAAAATTTAAAAGTAACCTCAAAGTAAAATGCAAACAAAGAACTAAATTCTGCTGAATAACAAAAGGATCACAGATTTTTAAAAAAACCATTTCTGCTCATGTAAGAAATATTAGAGAATACAAAACAGTAGGCAATATCAAGATTAGGAAAAGGACAAGAAAATGTCAGGTAAGAAATATGAAAGCTATGAAGTATTTCCAAAAGACATTAGATTTTATATGAAAGTCACAGAATTTACAAGTTGACAGTATGCCTTCTTCATTCAATCATTAAATTCTCCTACTACCTCTCACCTAATTCCTAATACCTAAATACCTTTCCTTGTTCTTGATGTCATTAGATACAAAAATTTAGTCTTCTGTTACACAATCACTATGGCCTACAGATTAATTTTGGCCTTGTCTATTATAGGAGTCCCCAGCCCCAAGGCTGCACAGCAAGAGGTGAATAGCAGGAGAGGGAGCCAAGTTTCATCTGTATTTACAGTGCTTCCCATCGCTTGCATTCCTGCCTGAGCTCTGCCTCCTGTCAGATCAGCAGCAGCATGAGATTCTCACAAGAGAGCAAACCCTAACCCAAAGGTCAAGGTGGAATATCCTGAGATAGCCAAAGAATAGAAATAAAGTGCACAATAAATGTAATGCACTTGAATCATCCTGAAATCATTCCCCACCTGGCCTGGTCCACGGAAAAATTGTTTTCCATGAAACGGGTCCCTGATGCCAAAAAGGCTGGGGACCACCAGTCTGTTAGATCTGTCCCTTCCTTACTATGTTCAGGTACTACCCTTGGCCTAGCTGTCCTCTATCACCCTCTCAATAGTCTCCCTAATTTGAAGCCTCCATATAGAATACTCAGTCGTATCTGATTCTTTGCGACCCCATGGACTGTAGCCCACCAGGGTCCTCCGTCCATGGGATTCTCCAGGCAAGAATACTGGAGTGGGTTGTCATTTCCTTCTCCAGGGGATCTTCCCAACCCAGGGATCGAACCCGGGTCTCCCACATTGCAGGCAGATGCTTTCATCTCTGAGCTACCAGGGAAACCCAATACAATAGTAGAATAACTTTTCTTAAATTATCTTTCATCATGTCATTCCCATATTAAGACCTGCAGTAATTTCTTTGTTCCATAATAATACTGGGTTTCCCTGATGGCTCAGTTGGTAAAGAATCCACCTGAAATGCAGGAGACCCTGGTTCGATTTCTGGGTTGGGAAGATCCGCTGGAGAAGGGATAGGCTACCCACTCCAGTATTCTTGCGCTCAGCTGGTAAAGAATCCAGCTGTAATGTTATTCCAATATTCTGGCCTGGAGAATTCCATGGACTGTATAGTCCATGGGGTTGCAAAGAGTTGGACACGACTGAGCAACTTCACTTTGGACTGCCCTGGTGGCTCAGACCATAAAGCATCTGCCTGCAATGCAGGAGACCTGGGTTTGATCCCTGGGTCGGGAAGATCCCCTGGAGAAGGAAATGGCAACCCACTCCAGTACTCTTGCCTGGAAAATCTCATGGACGGAGGTGCTTGGTAGGCTACAGTCCATGGGGTTGCAAAGAGTTGGACATGACTGAGTGACTTCACTTTCTTATAATATTGACAATATTATTTATTAAAGTAAAACTATTAATACATCCTTGGCACTGTGACAAATGGTTTATATATGTTGCTGTGCTGCTGCTAAGTCACTTCAGTCACGTCCGACTCTGTGTGACCCCGTAGAAGGCAGCCCACCAAGCTCCCTGGTCCCTGGGATTCTCCAGGCAAGAACACTGGAGTGGGTTGCCATTTCCTTCTCCAACGCATGAAAGTGAAAAGTGAAAGGGAAGTCGCTCAGTTGTGTCCGACTCTTAGCGACTCCATTGACTGCAGCCCACCAGGCTCCTCTGTCCATGGGATTTTCCAGGCAAGAGTACTGGGGTGGGGTGCCATTGCCTTCTTTATATACGTTAGTTGTTTAAATCTTTAAAAAACACACTAAATATAACTACTTCCAATTTACAGATAAGGAAACTAAAACTCAGAAGGGCTGCTGACTACCTTATCAAAGGTCACACAGTTATTAAGTGACAAAGCTAAAATTTAGACACAGGTCTGTCCATTCTAAGGTTTTAACCAGCACCTTAGAACAGTGCTTGGCACAAAATAGTCATTCAATAAATATTTGTTGTCATGGGAATTCCCTAGCAGTCCAGTGGTTAAGACTCCATGTTTTCACAGCTGAGAACTTGGGTTCAATTCCTGATCAGGGAACTAAGATCCCACAAGCTGTGTGGCAAGGCATAAATAAATATCTGTTGAATAAATGAATTAATAAATGAAATATTATGCTACTCTAACTTGGTATATTATTAATAATCAAACAGAAATCTTCATTTTTTTATTCAGTGCCCACTACACTAAAAATAGTTTGCATTGTTACCTTTTTAATGAATATTTGTTGGTGTGGGCCCAATTAATAACAGCATGAAGCACAGAAAAAGTTGGCCTTAATATAACCCACATTAATATTTAAATGCTTTACCCTCATAGCCACATGGATAGAATAAATTTTTATTTATATTGGCTAAAATTATATTTATGTATATAATTATACCAGGTAAACAACAATTATTTAACTAAGTTGATTTCATTAGCATTTAATTTAGTTGCAAAATACAGAAAGCTTCCATCGGTGGAAAATAATATTGTTGGAACACTAAATATTGTGTGTGAACATGTTGGACATGCACACCAAATTGCTTGGGGTGTACAGATTCCTAAACAGTCTGAACAAAATTCCTTTGAGATATGTTTTAAAATTTTAATATAGAACAAATGTCACTGTCTAGCAATTTAAAGATATAAGGGACTTCAGAGTTCAATAACAAATACAGAGTTGTTATTTGAAACAAAAATGTAGCTCTTGAGAACAATCAGTTCAGTTTTCTAACAGCAGTTATAGTATGTGGTCATAACCATTTTCCCCCCTTTCACAGAGGTCCCTAGATACACATTTTTAATGTATCCTAGCAGTTTCCAGTTAATGTTTTATATTTCTGTAGCTATTATTTTCTGTTGAAAGAAAACTAGTAAAGGTTGAGTCTAGAAAGGAAAAACAAAGGAAGAAGATCAATATTAACACTCTACAAATATTGACTTAGCAAAGTGACTTTGCTGTCTTTCTCTCAAAGGAACTTGATACCGAATGAATGATTTATTTATAAGAAGGACCTATTAAAAGTATTTGTTAAAACTAAAAAACTGCTTGGCAAAGTACATTCATAATCTCTTCATCAAGTTCAAAAATTGAAGAATTGTTATTTCTAAACTGAAGTCCTTTTAATATTCCTATTCATCATTAAACTTATTAGAATTGGCTTACAGATAGAAATGCTGTGATCCCCAAAAATCCTCAAAGAATTACTTCATAAACTTTACCTATTCTCTGTAAACACTAAATAGTCATTAATAAATTTAATGTCAAATTTGTTTTCAGAAAAAGTTGTATCTATTCATTTAAAATACTTTACCTTTATTGAGTATGGCTCAATTAACTTTGAGTTTTGATTACTATCAGCACCCATGGTAACTGTTAAGGAAACAGATGTTTTGAACTGTCTGGCTGTTGCCAGTGAAGAATTCCTGGTGTCACCTGTAAGAAGTAATAGTTATTTAGTCTTACATTATGAAAAGCTGTCAATAATAAGTCTGTTTCTAAACAGAGTGTAGTATGAAAGGCCTATATATTAATTTCATTCTCTTTGTTCTTCCTATTGAAATAAACTTAAAAGATTTTATATTTATAAGGCTTTAATGGCTCTTTATGATTTTAACTTATGATCTACTAATAAGATTTATTTAATTTAGAATTTAAGACCTACTAATAAGATTCTTTATTTAAATATGCCATTTTTTTGCCTGAAATTTTAGTTTTAATAAAACATAATGAGCATAGCCAAGTCAAGTTCCATAATAAAATTTTACTTTACTAGATTTTTATAGTTAAGTGAGTCCAGAAACAGTAGCTATCAAAAGTTAGGTTTTCATTTATCACTGATAAGCTAAGACAGAAGGAAAAATTTATCTATGATCCTTAATTCTTAACAGAAAAGTAAATACCTTTATTTGAGAATGATTCCTGATCAGTTTTTCTTATGTGTCTAGGTGATGCTTTTGGTACTGGTGATGGGTCCCTTTCAGGGGACCCTTCCATGTGGCTTCCAAACTGTTGACACCTCAGTTTACTGTCAACCTCCAATTTTTCTAGAGCTGTTTTGAGACACTGTTCATTGGTTGCCATATATAATTTACAAAACTACAGGAAACAAAAAAGTATTCCAGTGGATAAAACATTCAATCATACATTTGGGAGGAGAAAATGTACATTAGTAGGCAAGACTGATAGATGGAATATATTTCCTATTGAACTAGGTTACTCATTTTATTTTCTTGAATCAGATTGACCACCCTCAAGTGCCCTAGTGAAATGCAGCCATAATTCAATGAGGAGGCCATACCCTGAATGAAAATAAAATGTTACACAAAGAGAGGTGATTTATTATTATTTTTCTACAAGACATGTGTAGGCTTGTATTTGTTCTAAATAATTTTTATGATTCTTCCATTCTCGAAAAGGCATATTTCAGAGAAGAGAGTGTGTGTTTGTGTGTGTATGCACATGCATGTATTTTAACTTGATAATATTATTTTTAATGTAGTCATCAGATTACAATTGAACTGGAGAGACTAAATTTCAAGTAAAATTAGTACATATATATATTATTGTCAATATTTAAATGATATGCCTCTTTAAAAATACCTCTTCTATCCAGTAAGTAAATTTACGTCAGAATGAGCTTATGTACCTTGATATAGTCAAATTTTCCATCTGCATTTACATCAGCCAAATTTATTATGGCATTTACTTCTTCTCGAGTCATCTTCTCACCTTTCTGGAAGAAAAAAGTATTTAAAGCAACATGATGATTTCTTTGTCATGTATGGGGAGAATGGAAATTTAAATCTTTTCTGTAAGTAAGTTTGAATATATGTTTCATTAAAAATCTCAGAATGAGTATAATGTCAAGCAAGAATGAACCCATTACATAAAATAAAATTTCACAATTTTATTAAATTTTATAAAGTATATAAAAACTGAATCTGTTTACTAAATCTCAAATATATATATCATAGATTCAGTAATAACTATTAAATTTAGAGTAAGAATACTTTCTCATGTTGTACCAAGAAACAGAATGGTTTCTGAATCTCATTTATACTTTAGTTCCCTTTTACTTATCACATATGAACTTATCACTGATTTACAAATTGTTCTGGCAGGAAAGAATTGCAAAGGAGCACAAGAGGATTACAACATAGGCTCAATTTTATACTTTCTCTTTTTTTAAAAAAGCATGCTTCATATAGAAGGATCCTTAAGTACTTTACAAACAATATATAGGTGATTCATTTCACCTGCCAGTGAACCAGTTATTTCTCACGTGGACTTTGGTAGCCAAAGCTAGATTCCAAGTTGTTTTGCAAAATAGGCATATTATAAAACTGTTTGACAGATCTTACCTTTGTTAGAAGTTTATAAAGATCAGTGTGTAAAATAGAGCCATTATCATTTACATCTAATTGCTTAAATGATTTTAGCAATTCTGCTTTTGAGGTTGGTTTTTCCTTTCTTAAAATTATACAAAAATCATCAAAATTCAGTTTGGCAGTTTGAGGAGTCCAATACTTATTAATGGTCTTTTGGGATGGATTTCTTCCTGCGTGCTGAAGAGCTGCCCAATAAAACAAGTAGTATTTGTTACAGTAACATCTGGAATTAGTATTTTAAGTGTATTTTTTCTTTAAATCATTATACATTATAATGTTATATAAAAGTACACACATACCAATATATTAACTTTGGTGTTGATAGTCTAGTGAAATCAATACATGCCTGACTTTCAAATATGAAAATATACATATATGTAATTATACCAGCTACAAATTCTCAATGTATTAATGCCAGCATTAAATAGGTTCTTCCCATTCTGACATTATTCCCAACTTACATAATTTAATTAATTGATAATATCTGATTTACCTCATAAGAATGCCTGGTGGAAAAAAACATTAAAAACAACCATTAACTTAATTGTTTTGAGGACATAAGAATAAAGAAAATGAATAATTTATTATTTTTCTGGTTCAACAAATATCTTAATTATGAGGAAATCATTAGTTTGAGAATATTACTGTCAATGTCATGATGTCTAAAATATTCATCGTTGTTGTTCTGTCACTAAGTCACATCCAACTCTTTGCAACCCTATGAACACCAGGCCTCCTTGTCCTTCACTATCTCCTGGAGCTCGCCCAAGTTCATGTCCATTGAATTGGTGATACTATCTAAACATCTCATCTTCTGTCACTCTCTTCTCTTTTTGCCTTCAATCTTTCCCAGCATAAGGGTCTTTTCCAATGAGTCAGCTCTTCGCATCAGGGGGCAACCTACTGGAGCTTCAGCCTCAGCATCAGTCCTTCCAACGCATATTCACGGTTGATTTCCTTTAGGATGGACTGGTTTGATCTCCTTGCTGTCCCAGGGACTCTCAAGAGTCTTCTCTGGCACCACAGTTCAAATGAAAGTATCAATTCTTAAGCACTCAGCCTTCTTTAAGGTCCAATTCTCACATCTGTACATGACTACTGGCAAGACTACAGCTTTGACGATATGGACATTTGTCGGCAAAGTGATTGTCTTTGCTTTTTAATATGCTATCTAGGTTTGGCATAGCTTTCCTTTCAAGAAGCAAGTGTCTTCTAATTTCACGGCTGCAGTCACCATCCACAGTGATTTTGGAGCCCAAGAAGAGAAAAATTTGTCACTACTTCCACTTTTTCCCCTCTACTCATTATGAAATGATGGAACCAGATGCCATGATCTTTATTTTTTGAATGTTGAGTTTTAAGCCAGGTTTTTCACTCTCCTCTTTTACCCTCATCAAGAGGCTCTTAAGTTCCTCTTTACTTTCTGCCATTATGGTGGTATCATCTGCATATTTTAGGTTATTGATATTTCTCCTGGCAATCTTGATTCCAGCTTGAACTTCCTCCAGCCTGGCAATTCACATGATGTACCCTGCATAAAAGTTAAACAAGAGGGTGACAATATAGAGCCTTGTACTTCTTTCTGAATTTTAAACCAGTCAGTTATTCCATGTAAGGTTCTAACTCCTGTTTCTTGGCTTACATACAGATTTCTCAGGAGGCAGGTAAGGTGGTCTGGTATTCCCATCTCTTTAAGAATTTTCCAAAATGTGTTGTGATCCACACAAATGTTTTTGTGTAGTCAAAGAAACAGCAGTAGGTGTTTTTCTGGAATTCCCTTGCTTTCTCTATAATCCAATAGATGTTGGCAATTTGATCTCTGGTTCCTCTGCCTTTTCTAAACCTAGCCTGTACATCTTGAAGTTTTTAATTCAAGTACTGCTGAAGTAGCTTGAAGGATTTTAAAAGTAACCTTACCAGCATGGGAAGTGAATGCGATTGTTCAATAGTCTGAACATTCTTTAGTACTGCCCTTCTTTGGAATTGGGATGAAAACTGACCTTTTCCAGTCTTGTGGCCACCGCCGAGTTTTCCAAATTTGCTGACATATTGAGTACAGCACTTTAACAGCATCATCTTTAAGGATTTGAAACAGCTCAGCTGGAATTCCATCAACTCTACTAGCTTTGTTGGTAGTAATCTTCCTAAGGCACACTTGATTTAAGACTCCAGGATGTCTGGCTCTAGGTGAGTGACCAAACCATCATGGTTATGGTGGGTTATTAAGACCTTTTTTGTACAGTTCTGTGTATTCTTGCCACCTCTTCTTAATCTGTTCTGCCTCTGTTAGGTCCTTTACATTTCTGTCCGTTATCATACCCCTCCTTGCATGAAATGTTCCTTTAAGATTTCCAATTTTCTTGAAGAGACGTCTAATTTTCCCCATTCTATTAGTTTCCTCTGTTTCTTTGCACTGTTCATTTAAGAAGCCCTTCTTTCTCCTTGCTATTCTCTGAAATTCTGCATTCAGTTGGGTATACCCTCCCCTTTCTCCTTTGTGTTTCGCTTCTCGTCTTTCCCCAGCCATTTCCTTAGACAAACACTTTGCCTTCTTACATTTCTTTGGGATGGTTTTGGTCACTGTCTCCTGTACAATGTTACAAACCTCCGTCCATAGTTCTTTAGGCACTCTGTCTACCAGATCTAACCCCTTGAATCTATTCACCACCTCTACTGTATAATCATAAGGGATTTGATTTATGGGGGTATGATTTAGGTCATACCTGAAGGACTCAGTGGTTTTCCTCACTTTCTTTAGTTTAAGCCTGAATTTTGCTATAAGGAGCTGATGATTTGAGACACAGTCAGCTCCAAGTCTTGTTTTTGCTAACTGTATAGAGTTTCCCATCTTTGGCTGCAAACAATGTAACCAATCTAATTTTGGTATTGACCATTTGGTGATGTCCATATGTAGAGCTGTCTCTTGTGTTGTTGGAAAAGGGTGTTTTTTCTGTCCAGCTCTGCGAAAATGGATGTATAAGTCTTTCCCACAAGTGGCAGCTCAAATGCTTGTTGGTATCTTCAATAATAAAATACTTTTTAAATATACTATTAAGTTGTTTAAAAGAACAACTTTCTCAGAATAAAATTATGCCAAAATATGTACTAGTTATACATTCCCATATCTAAGAAATATGTAAAGTTTAGTAAATACTAATCTAACTTTAGTTTTTAGTTTTAGAATTGAAGCTCATTATTAAGTCCAATAATGATGAAAAGGAGAAGGGAGTGGCAGAGGATGAGATGGTTGGATAGCATCACCAACTCAATGAACATGAATGTGAGCAAACTCTAGGAGATAGCAGAGGACAGAGGAGCCTGGCATGCTGCAGCCCACCAGGTCCCCAAGAGTTGTACACAACTTAGCTACTGAACAACAACAATGACAACAAACAGTGAAAAAACTGTGTAACTGTAGATGGTTAAGGGTTTACACCAAAATACTGACCTTTTGCCAGGGTTTATTTTAAGCTTTGACATGAGTTTATAATACCTATATTACTGGTAAGTTGGGAGGACAAAAAGAAACTTTGGGGAAAGAAAAAGAAACTGCTTTATCCTATTTTGAAGTGGAATGTCAAAGCACATGGTATGTACATAAGAGGTGGACGGATACAAATGAAAAGCATAATAGTTAAGAAAGAGACATCACTGGTTCACAAAACCAGTTTTTAAAAATCTAGATTATCTGAAAGCTATCATTGCAATTTTACAGACTATTCTACAATAAAACCAAAAGCTGAAAAGGTAAGCATTGCATTATTATCCTCCCAGATAATTCTGTAAGACTGATAGCACCTGAGTAATAAAAACTTATTGATTTATTAACACAAACTAAATGTCACAGCTTTTGAACTGTGTTGTTGGAGAAGACTCTTGAGAGTCCCTTGGACTGCAAGGAGATCCAACCAGTCCATTCTGAAGGAGATCAGCCCTGGGATTTCTTTGGAAGGAATGATGCTAAAGCTGAAACTCCAATACTTTGGCCACCTCATGTGAAGACCTGACTCATTGGAAAAGACTCTGATGCTGGGAGTGATTGGGGGCAGGAAGTGAAGGGGACGACAGAGGATGAGATGGCTGGATGGCATCACTGACTTGATGGACATGAGTTTGAGTCAACTCCGGGAGTTGGTGATGGACAGGGAGGCCTGGCGTGCTGTGATTCATGGAGTCGCAAAGAGTCAGACACGACTGAGCGACTGAACTGAACTGAACTGAAATGCCACAGTAGCAGAAGGCATGTTAAACTTTTAAACTTAGTAAATTCATGATCTCAATCAACTTTCAAAAGCAGAGAAAAAACTCAAATTATAATTTATAATAAAATATAAATTGCAATGATTTGAAATTTTATATTTCCTAAAATGCACTTCCTCAAATAGAAATCTTACTGCATACAAATCTAAGACCTTGTTGCAAAAATATGTCAAATTTTTATTTCAGGAAACTGCTTCTGAAGTTGATAAAATAACTCAGTTTCTCTACTCAAAGTTATTTGCCTTGATGATATTGACATGAATATAATATTATCTGGTATTTCTGTTTACCACCCCTCTCAAGACTAAAGACCACCACATCATTTGACACACCTAGTAAGGACCAAATTCACTGGTTTGTGGGATATCTGCAACCAGAAGAGTTTAAAATATAATAGAAAACTCAACCATACAAAATCATGGGATGCATAAAAAAACAGTTATCAGATAAAACTAAAAGCTGGTTCTTTGAGAAGATAAATAAAATTGACAAACCTTTAGCCAGACTTATCAAGAAAAAAAGAGAGAAGAATCAAATCAACAAAATTAGAAATGAAAAAGGAGAGGTTACAACAGACAATGCAGAAATACAAAGGATTATAAGAGACTTTTATGAACAACTATATGGCAATACAATGGATAACCTGGAAGAAATGGACAGATTCTTAGAAAAGTTCGATCTTCCAAGATTGAACCAGTAAGAAATAGAAATGATGAACAACCCAAATACAAGCACTGAAATTGAGGCTGTGATAAAAAAAATCTCCCAAAAAATAAAAGCCCAGTACCAGGTGGTTTCACACGAGAATTCTATCAAACATTTAGAGAAGAGCTAATGCCTATCCTTTTAAAACTTTCAAAAAATTGCAGCGGAAGGAACACTTTCAAACTCATTCTACGAGGCCACCTTCACCCTGATACCAAAACCAGACAAAGACAACACACAAAAAGAAAACTACAGGCCAACATCACTGACGAACATAGATGCAAAAATCCCCAACAAAATTTTAGCAAACAGAATTCAGCAACACATGAAAAAGCTCGTGCACCATGATCAAGCTGGGTTTATTCCAGGGACACAAGGATTCTTCAATATACACAAATCAATCAATGTGACACACCATATGAACAAACTGAAAGATAAAAAACATATGATAATCTCAATAGATGCAGAAAAAGCCTTTGACAAAATTCAGCACCCATTTATAATTAAAACACTTCAAAAAATGGGCATAGAAGGAACCTACCTCAACACAGTAAAGGCCATATATAATAAGCTACAGCAAACATTATTCTCAATGGTAAAAAACTGAAAGCATTCCCCCTAAGATCAGGAACAAGACAAGGGTGTCCACTTTCACCACTATTATTCAACATAGTTCTGGAAGTCCTAGCTACCACAATCAGAGAAGAAAAAGAAATAAAAGGAATCCAGATCGGAAAAGAAGTAGTAAAGCTCTCATTGTTTGCAGATGACATGATACTGTACATAGAAAACCCTAAAGACAGTATCAGAAAATTACTAGAGCTAATCAGTGAATTTAGCAAAGTTGCAAGATACAAAATCAATTCACAGATATCACTTGCATTTATATATACTAACAATGAAAAATCAGAAAGAGAAATAGGCAATCAATCCCATCCACCACTGCAACAAAAAGAATAAAATATCTAGGAATAAACTTACCTAAGGAGACAAGAGAACTGTACACAGAAAATTATAACACACTAATGAAAGAAAACAAAGATGACATAAACAGATGTAGAGATATTCCATGTTTCTGGGTAGCAAGAATCAATACTGTGAAAATGACTTTACTACCAAATGCAATCTACAGATTCAGTGTGATCCCTATCAAATTACCAATGGCATTTTTCACAGAACTAGAACAAAAAATTTCACAATTCATATGGAAACAAAAAAGACCCCGAGTAGCCAAAGCAGTCTTGAGAAAGAAGAATGGAGCTGGAGGAATCAACCTTCCTGACTTCAGATTACACTACAAAGATACAGTTGTCAAGACAGTATGGTACTTGCAGAAAAGCAGAAATATAGACCAATGGAACAAGATAGAAAGCCCAGAAATAAACCCATGCACCTATGGGTACCTTATTTTTGACAAAGGAGACTAGAATATACAATGGGACAAAGACAGCCTCTTCAATAAATAGTACTGGGAAAACTGGATAGCTACATGTAAAAGAATGAAATTAGAACACTTCCTAACACCATACACAAAGATAAACTCAAGTGGATTAAAGACCTAAATGTAAAACAAGAAACTATAAAACTCTTAGAGGAAACATAGGCAGAACACTCGATAACATAAATCAAAGCAAGATCCTCTATGATACACCTCCTAGAGTAATGGAAATAAAAGCAAAAGTAAACAAGTGGGACCTAATTAAACTTAAAAGCTTTTGCACAGCAAAGGAAACTATAAGCAAGGTGAAAAGACAACCCTCAGAATGGGAAAAAATAATTGCAAATGAAACAACTAACAAAGGATTAATTTCCAAAATATACAAGTAGCTCATACAACTTAACACCAGAAAAACAAACAACCCAATCAAAAAGAGGGAAAAAGACCTAAACAGACATTTCTCCAAAGACGACATAGAGATGGTTAACAAACACATGAAAAGATGCTCAACATCTCCCATTATTAGAGAAATGCAAATCAAAACTACAATGAGGTATCACCTCACACCAGTCAGAATGGCCCCCATCAAAAAGTTTACAAACAATAAATGCTGGGGAGGGTGTGGAGAAAAGATCTGTTGCACTGTTGGTGGGAATGTAAATTGATATAGCCACTATGAAAGACGGTATGGAGATTCCTTAAAAAGCTAGGAATAAAACCACCACATGACTGAGCAATCCCACTCCTAGGCATATACCCTGCAGAAACCAAAATTGAAAAAGACACATGTATCCCATTGTTCATTGCAGCACTATTTACAATAGCTAGAACATGGAAGCAACCTAGATGTCCATTGACAGATGAATGGATAAAGAAGTTGTGGTACATATACACAATGGAATATTACTCAGCCATAAAAAGGAACACATCTGAGTCAGTTCTAATGAGGTGGACAAACGTAGAACCTATTATATAGAGTGAAGTAACTCAGAAAGAAAGATAAATATTGTATTCTAATGCATATATATGGAATCTAGAAAAATGGTACCGAAGAATTTATTTACAGGGCAGCAATGAAGAAACAGACATAGAGAATAGACTTATGGACATGGGGAGAGGGGAGGATAGGGTGAGATGTATGGAAAGAGTAACACAGAAACTTATATTACCATATGTAAAATAGATAGCCAACTGGAATTTTCTGTATGACTCAGGAAACTCAAACAGGGCCTCTGTATCAACCTGAGTCGGGGGGATGGGGAAGGAGATGGGAGGGAGGTTCAAAAGGGAGGAGATATATGTATACCTATGGCTGATTCATGTTGAGGTTCGACAGAAAACAACAAAATTCTGTAAAGCAATTACCCTTCAATTAAAAAATCAATAACTTTTTTAAAAAAAGCAATTATTAGAGGGAAATTCATATGAGGGAAGCAATATGACCTTCCTCACAAAACAAGAAAAATCTCAAATAACCTATCACTTAAAAGAATTAGAGAAAGAAGAACAAACAATATCTAAAGTCAGCAAAAAGAAGAAAGTAATAGAGATCAGAAAGGAAATAAAATAGAGATTAAAACAAATAGAAAAAGTAAAAGAAAAGAAAACAAAACAAAATCTGGTTCTTTGAATGGATAAACAAGATTGACAAACCTCTGGCTAGGCTCACCAAGGAGGAGAGAGAACACTAATAAATAAAATAAGAAATGAAAAAAAGAGACATAACAACTGATACCTCACCATAAGGAAATAATCATATGAAAACAAATTTGACAACCAAAAAGAAATGGACAAGTTTCCTGTCCTAGAAACCTGTATGTTTACTGGAAACAAAAAGCCACCAAAATTGAACCACAAAGAAACAGATTTTTTTTTTAAGAAGAAACATAATTTGAACAATTTGAAAAGATGGATCACTAGAATTGAAATAGATTTTGTAATTTAAAGGGGGCTTTCCTTGTGGCTCAGCTGGTAAAGATCTGCCTGCAATGTGGGAGACCTGGGTTCGATCCCTGGGTTGGAAAAATCCCCTGGAGAAGGAAAAGGCTACCCATTCCAGTATTCTGGCCTGGAGAATTCCATGGACTGTATAGTCCGTGGGGTCGCAAAGAGTTGGACAGGACTGAGCAACCTTCACTTTCACTTTGTAACTTAAAAAAGTCCCCACAAACAAAAGTCTATAAGACCAGATGACTTTACAGGCGAATTCTACCAAACATACACACAAGAACTTATACTGACCCTTCTCAAACTCTTTGAAAAAGTTAAAGAGGAGGGAACACTCCCAAGGACATTTGATAAAGCCACCATCACTCTGCTACCAAAACCAGACAAAGACATCACCAAAAAAGAAAACTACAGGCCAAAATCTCTGATGAGTACAGATTCAAAAATTCTCAACAGAATATTAGTACACTGCCAGGGGCCAGCGTGAGGAACTCCGCCCATGGCAAAGGTCATGAGGAAGGAGGCTTGGCAAAGGCGTGATCAAGCCTCAGGAAACCCTCTGTTCCCGAGCATCGAACCCCAAAACCAGAGTCTGTTTTATGCTCTCACCTACACCTCTGACTTTACGGGGGGCTCTCCCCCATCACCATTTCTCTCAGAGAAGGAGTTAACGTGCAGCTCCAAGTCAATAAAAATTCCGGGGCGTGACAAGAGTGTTTCAGCTTACCGACTCCTCTGAAGGTTATCTAGCCCGCCTGTATAGGTTTGTCCAGCCACATGTGATTGTTTACAGCCTCCCAACCTGAGAGATGTTTTAGACTTACTAAAGGCAAACTCTTTTGGGAAGTTAGAGATTATTAGTATAGTGGATTGGTTAGGAATTATATTGGTGAAGGGTTTTTTCATTTGTTGTGTCAGT
Organism: Oryx dammah; assembly: GCF_014754425.2. Classification (NCBI taxonomy): domain Eukaryota; kingdom Metazoa; phylum Chordata; class Mammalia; order Artiodactyla; family Bovidae; genus Oryx; species Oryx dammah. The sequence continues at coordinate 79,927,009 of NW_024070212.1, forward strand.
AATTACTGCTAATTCCCTGCCCTGGGTGTGACAAGGGTGTCTCAGGTCAAACCTCTCTGCTGACAGACTAGCTTGTGTGGCAGGATTATCCATACTCCTGCCACAACCACATGATTGTTTACTACCTCTCAACCATAAACAACACAGAGAGTTTGGAGTATTTTGAGAGTCTTTATTAGCATAGGGCTTTTCTCATTGTTGAGTCAATGATTGCCACCAGGCCTCCATATCCTTAGGCACCTGGGAATATATTAATAAATGTATTTGGAATATAGAAAAGGAAATATAGTAGTTTCTAAGGTTAGCAATACTAGACTTTTTGAGTTAATGAATTTTCTCTTTTGTAATAGATCACTGTACTTCGTTATAAATCACTGTGTCCTTGCTATGTAAAAATGTAACTTTATCACTATCTTAAGACTAAATAGATCTTTAAGGGGAACATTGGTGAAAGGATTTTCATTTGTTGGCTTGATGTTTGCTGCTAAATCTCCGTGTTCTATAACTAGCATATAGGAGAAATAAGTATTAACCTGTAAGCATATAGGAGAAATAAGTACTAACCTTTAAGATTAATCATGTTAACCTTGGGTTAAATAAATTCCTTTCTTGATTGTAACTCACTACACCCTCACCCTATAGGAATATAACTTTATTTGGAGGGTGGTGCCTGGTTTAAGAAAAAACACCCTTGGAAGAAATAAGTTTTTTGGTTATCAGAAAGAAAGGATCATAAAATGTCAGCAGGTCTCATGGCCAGAAGATGATGTAAAATCCCTAAGACCTTTTTATGTGAAGCACCTGATTTTGATAAAGGTCAGGACTGCTGACCCCTGCATGACTCTGTATTCATCCCTATGTGTAACAAAAGGTATATAAGCAAGCCCAACAATAAAGAAATCGGATCAGTTTCCGGAAAGACTGATTCCCCCATGTCGCTTCTTTCTTGCTCCCTGTCTGTCTGGCTGATTTCCCATCTGGAGCATGGATGCTATTCCACATAAACCAAGTTATTCAGCCTCTTTTTCTCCACTAATTTTCCTACTACACTATCCGTTTCTAATCTCTCTATATATCTGTAATTAAATATGTATTTTTCCAAGGATGCCGACTCCGTCTCCACCTTCAAATCACCCTGGATCCACTGGGGCTGGACCCCGGCAGTACACCAAATCCAACAACATATAAGAAAAATCATACACCGTGACCAACTGGGATTCATTCCAAGTTCACAAGGATGGTTCAACACATGCAAATCAGTCAATTTTGTTTCTGATACATCACATAAACAAAAGTCAAAAACCACATGATCATCTCAGTAGATGTAGAAAAAGCATTTGAAAAAATTCAACATTCCTTCATGATAAAAACTCTTACAAAAGTGTGTATAGAGGGGACATATCTCAAAATAGTACATGCTATTTATGACAAACCCACAGTTCATATAATACTCAATGGTAAAAAGTTGAAAGCCTTTCTGCTAAAATCTGAAACACGACAAGGATGTCCACTCTCACCATTTCTCTTCAACATAGTATTGGAAGTCCTAGCCACAGCAATCAAACAAGAAAAAGAAACAAAAGGTAGCCAAGTTATAAGAGAAAAGGTAAAACTGTCATTACATGCCAATAATATGATACTATATACAGACAATCCTAAAGACATCATACAAAAACTACAAGAACTGATAAATGAATGCACCAAGGTAGCAGGATACAAGATTAACATACAGAAATTGGTTGCTTTCTGTACATCAATGATGAAATATCAGAAAGGGAATGAAAAAAACAATACCTTTTAAAATCACAACCCCCAAAATAAAATACTTAGGAATAAGCCTCACCAAGGAAGTGAAAAACACATATGCTAAAAACTATAAAACATTAATAAAGGAAACTGAAGATGATTTAAAGAAATGGAAAGATATCCCATGCTCTTGGACTGGAAGAATACTGTTAAAATGGCCATACTACCCAAAGCAATCTACAGATTCAATGCAATCCCTATCAAATTACTCATGACAGTTTTCACAGAACTAGAACAAATAATCCAAAAATTCATATGGAACCATAAAAGACCCAGAATTGCCAAAGCAATCCTGAAGAAAAAGAACAAAGCAGGAAGCACAACCATCCCAGAGCTGAGAAAATACTACAAAATTATAGTAGTCAAAACAATGTGGTATTGGTACAAATACAGGCTATGGGCCAATAGAACAGAATAGACAGCCCAGAAATAAACCCACACACCTACTGTCAGTGAATCTTCAACAAAGGAAGCAAGACTACACAACGTGAAAAAGACAGTCTCTTCAGCAAGTGGTTTTGGGGAAACTGGATAACTGCATGTAAATCAATGAAGTTAGAATATACTCTTGCATTTTACACAAAAATAAACTCAAAATAGCTTAAAGACTCAAACATAAGACATGACTCTCCTACAAGAGAACATAGACAAAACATTCTCTGACATAAATCACACCAATGTTTTCTTAGGTCAGTTTCCCAAGGCAATAGAAATAAAAACAAAAATAAACAAATGGGACTTAAAGTTACAATCTTTTTCACAGCAAAGGAAACCACAAACAAAATGAAAAAATAACCTACAGAATGGGAGAAAATATTTGCAAACAACATGACTGATAAGGGCTTAATTTCTAAATTATACAAATAGCTCATAGAACTCAACAACAATAACAAAAAACAAACAACTCAATTGAAAAATGAGCAGAAGATCTAAAGAGACATTTCTCCAGACATACAGATGGCCAATAGGCACAAGAGAAGATCCTCAGCATTGCCAATTATTAGTGATCTGCAAATCAAAACTACAATGAGGTACCACCTCACACTGGTCAGAATGGCCATCATTAGAAAATTTACAAATAACAAATGCTGAGATGGTATGGAGAATAGGGAACCCTCCTACACAGTTGGTGGGAATGTAACATTGGTATATCCACCATGGAAAACAGTTAGGAGGTTCCTCAGAAAACTAAAAACAGAATTACCATATGACCCAGCAAGCCCACTTCTGGGCTATAGTCAGACAAAACTATAATTCAAAATGATACATGCACCCCTATGTTCACAACACCACTATTCACAATAGTGAAGATACAGAAACAACCTAAATGTCCATAGACAGATGAATAGATAAAAAAGACGTGATACATAAATACAATGGAATACTACTCAGCCATAAAAAAGAACAAAATAATGCCATTCGCAGCAACATCGATGCAATTAGAGATCACACTAAGAGAAGTCAGTCAGAAAGAGAAAGACAAATACCATATAATATCACTTATATGTAGAATCTAAAATACAACTGAACCTATCTATAAAATAGAAACAGGATCACAGACATAGAGAATAGACTGGTGGTTGCCAAGGTGAAGAAGGGTGGGAGGGGTTGGATTTGGAGTCTGAGACTAGTAAATGCAAACTGGTATATATACAATGATAACAAAGTCCTACTGTTTATATTCAGTATCCTGTTATAAACCATAATGGAAAAGAATATGAAAAAATAATGTATATATATATATATAGATAGATAGATATAGATATGCTAATGCTAAGTCACTTCAGTTGTGTCCAACTCTGGTGACCCCATAGATGGCAGCCCACCAGGCTCCCCCGTCCCTGGGATTCTCCAGGCAAGAACACTGGAGTGAGTTGCCATTTCCTTCTCCAATGCATGAAAGTGAAAAGTGAAAGTGAAGTCACTCAGTCGTGTCCGACCCTCAGCAACCCCATGGACTGCAGCCTTCCAGGCTCCTCTGTCCATGGGATTTTCCAGGAAAGAGTACTAGGGTGGGGTGCCATTGCCTTCTTCGAGATATAGATATCTGTATAATTGAGTCATTTTGTTGTACAGCAGTAATTAACATTGTAATTCAAACATACTTTAATTAAAAAATTAACAATAAAATATGGAGGTTAAAGCATCTGCCTCCAATGCGGAAGACCCGGGTTCAATCCAGATCCCCTGGAGAAGGAAATGGCAATCCACTCCAGTATTCTTGCCTGGAGAATCCCATGGACAGAGAAGCCTAGTAGGTTACAGTCCACAGGGTCACAAAGAGTCGGACACGACTGAGCGACTTTACCTTACCTTACCTTACCTTATAACGAAAAGAAGTAAAAACAAAAGACCAACTCTCTGAAACCCTCATCCCTAAAAAACAGAACAAAACCCCAAATTCTTTTCTTTTAAAATTTCACTTATTTTTTAATACTGCCCTTTTGTAATCATTCAATACATACCCATGTGGATATATGTGTACATATATATAAATACATATATATCCCTTACATTTTCTCTAGTGTAGGTCAAATTTAGACTGATTCAGTTGTCAAAAGGATTTTAATCTATTATCATAAATCTTAACATGCCAATGTAAGAATTTAAAAAACGTTTTAAACCAAATAACTGGTGGAAGCTTTAAAAAAAAGAAAACTAAGATCATGGCATACGGTCCCATCACTTCATGGCAAATAGATAGGGAAACAATGGAAACAGTGACAGACTTTATTTTTTGTGGCTCCAAAATCACTGCAGATGCTGACTGCAGCCAAGAAATTAAAAGACACTTGCTCCTTGGAAAAAAGCTTTGACAAACCTAGACGTCATATTAAAAAGCAGAGACGTTACTTTGTCAACAAAGGTCTATCTAGTCAAAGCTATGGTTTTTCCAGTAGTCATGGATGGATGTGAGAGTTGGACTATAAAGAAAGCTGAGCACCAAAGAGCTGATGCTTTTGAATTGTGGTGTTGGAGAAGACTCTTCAGAGTCCATTGGACTGTGAGAAGATCATACCAGTCAATCCTAAAGGAAATCAGTCCTGAATATTCATTGGAAGGACTATGTTGAGGCTGAAACTCCAATACTTTGGCCACCTGATGCAAAGAACTGACTCACTGGAAAAGACAGAGGATGAGATGGATGGATGACATCACTGACTTGATGGACATGGGTTTGAGAAAGCTCTGGGAGTTGGTGATGGACAGGGAAGCCTGGTGTGCTGCAGTCCATGGGGTTGCAAAGAGTTGGACACGACTGAGCCACTGAACTGAACTGAACTGAATCCATACAAACATTGAAAGTTTTATTTTGAAGCTCCTGGATTATATGAGGGCTTTCCTGGTGGCTCAGATGGTAAAGCGTCTGCCTGCAATGAGGGAGACCTGGGTTCAATCCCTGGGTCAAGAAGGTCCCCTGGAAAAGGAAATGGCAACCCACTCCAGTATTCTCGCTTAGAAAATTCCATGGACAGAGGAGCCTGGTAGGTATATCCAACCATCAAACCTGGATTATGTAGCTATATAAAATGACATAATATGGGCTTCCTTGGTGGCTCAGTGGTAAAGAATTTGCCTGCCAATACAGGAGACATGGGTTCAGTTCCTGGTCCAGGAAGATCCCAAATGCTACCTGGCAACTAAACCTATGTGCCACAACTATTGAGCCTGTGCTCCAGAGCCCAGGAACCACAATCACTGAAGTCCTGCACCCTATGGCCCATGCTCTGCAACAAGAGAAGCCACAGCAATGAGAAGTCCATGCACTCCAACTAGAGAGTAGCTCCGTCTCATCACTAGAGAAAGCCCGTGCAGAGCAAGGAAGACCCAGCACAGCCAAAAATAAATAAATAAATAAATAAAATTAGAATGGCACAATAGCATAATGTAGTTCTACCGCTCAAGCTTAATTAAGTAACTGAAATGATTCAACAATGTAATTCTAATTGGAGTCTTTCTGATCTATTAACTTTCAGCAAATAAGGAAAACTACTTAGTCAAAAAAATTACCTAAGTAAAGTTGATCTTTAGAAATAATGTTATCTAAACTGCTTTTGAAAACAGTTAAGTAGGCAGCTCTACAATTCATATAAAATATCTCCTCTTCAGTTAGCAGAAATTTCTTTGATCGAGGACTCTCTGAATGCGTTGGTTTCTGACCCGAGAAAGCCGCATCACTTCCTGGACTGATGGCCATTCTATTAAAAAATAATTTAAAATTTTGTTTTAGTCACTGTTAGTCCTAAAATGAAAATGTCACTTTGCCTTTCAAATGGTGGTGGTGGGGGCAGGGAATAAAGACACGATGGTTTTTATATGTGGAAAAATGATGTACATTATAATATGCATATGGTTATGCTATCATGTAAAACTAGAATAAGTTTTTGGCAGTTGATTTCTGAATATATTATATATATATGAGAACCCAAAGAACAAAGCTAAAACAAAGATGTAACATAAATACAAAAGAAGACTCATAGGGCAAAGGAAAAGCACACATTTATTCTCTCAAAATTAGAGGACAGTCAGTTGAGACTCTTCATAGGATTGTGATGAGGATTAATTAAACTAACACATTTGAAACATATAGAACAGTGCCAGGCACATAACAGATGCTAAATAAACTATAGAGTGAAACTCCACCATAATGATAATTTGAATATAATGTGATTGGCGGTTGGCATTCATCTCCATAGCAGCATCAACCACGTCATTTCACTAACATCTCAATACTGCAGCCCCACATTTTAAATGACTGAATTTTTAAAATCCCATGTATAGCATTATCCTGTGGTTTTACTGTATTCTATTACCATCAATAATAATGTTAATAATAACAATAATTTGGGGGTTTATACAGCACCTCTGCTAATAAGAGTTTAAAGAACTGTCATACATCTTGATATATACCTACTACAGTGGTCAGGTACTTTCTGAACCTGTTACAGATACGAAAATTGAGAGACAGAGATCTCACTCAGCTAAGAGTAAGTAGCAAAGGCATATAAATTTCAGTAACAGTTTCTTCTTTTTTAATGTGATAAAAGGTTTCTTGTGCAACAGTTACTATAAGGCACTAAATTGTGCTGGTGGTCTAACAGCTTCCAACATTATTTTACCCAGCTTTGACTTCTAAAAATACATTTCAACCTAATAAATTGAATATTTCTAGTTCAACAATAAGACGACACAGGTAGGGTCCCCTTCAGGACTCATTGGATTCTTACTCAGGAGGCCTAAACCACTAACACCTTCTTGAATTATATAGGTGTTTTACACTTGGGAAAGAAAGATAATAATCGCTTATCATGGATGAAGTACCCTACAGACCGCCAGCCTGACACTTTCATCTTACACCAGATTTAGAAGGACCCCACAGGGATGTGGCGTCAGTCTGGTTACTGCAAATTGGTATCACTATAATTAAGCATCACAGTTTTTAAACACATATGCGTACACCCGTATCTTCACAAATGTGAAAGAAATCTGTTCCAATAAGGAAAGGAGAATGAACATTCATTTTGAAGCCAGCAACTTAGAAATTTAAGGGTTTTTTTTGTGTGTGTGTGTGTGTGTGTGTTTCGATTGTCCTCAACTGTTCTTTCCAAATAAACTGATCCCCTCAAATGGAAATCCCAAGGCAAAAATGTTCTAGAATTCTTCCCCACCCCCTAACCTCCCGTAACATGGGACTAAACTGAGGCATAATTAAATACACAATTCAGCCCCTCAGGCTTGGAAACCGCCTGCATGTAAAATTTCAGCCGGAGACCAAGACAGGGGGCCTAGAGAGTACATTGCAGCAAATGCTCCATAAATAACCAGCCGCACAACAGCAAGAAACATAAACTGTTAACAAGCGCCTAAGGCTTCTAGAGGGCTAAGCGAAAACAGAGGGTCATCTAGCCACCGTCCCTACACTGTACAATACGTTCAGGGCTGATCTCGGGCAACATCTCTCTATTTTTTGTATTACTCTGGGAATAAAATCGCATTTATATGTACATTTTAAGTACAGACATGGAGCAAGACTACGTATGACAAAGAAGTAAAAGATGCGGGTGGAGAAAAGGAAGCCGAACAGTGAGGGATGGAGCGGGCAAAGAGAGAGACAGCGAGTTGCTTGCTACCTAACTGCAGGTCACAAACGAGGGAGCGTAGCCAACTCTCAAAACCTCCGCAATCCTCTCACTGCAGCAGGACGGTCCTCGGCCTTCTTTTAATTACCATGGAAACTGCACCTCCCCGCCACCGGAAACAAGATACGGAGCACCTCCCTAAATGGTCCGGCTAGAAATCTGCGGATACTTATTCCAGAGTGAACAGAGATGGCTCTGTCTCTCTTTTTCCTGGGGGCCTTCTTGTCAGAATCCTGAGAGAGGGCCGTGCGTTGCCCTGGCAGGGGCTGAGTGCTGTCTATGTGTTGACTCTCCTCCCCTCTTACTGGCGTACATTGGGAATCCCTTGTCGCTGGAGGAATGTTTCCGGCGGGCTGCTTTGAGTGTAGCACAGCGTCGAGTGACCATTCGCCCGCGGTTTTCAGGCTTCAGTGTTTCTCTTGGAAGGTTCTCTGTTTACGGGAGGAGTTGCTTAGTGATTTTACCCGAGGACGGAGGTGCGTTCCTGAAAGTCAAAATGCCGTAAGTATCTCTTCCTTCGGGTGTTGCTGTGTTTGGGTACCTCTGTGAGCAAGACGAGTAGATATATTTTGTGGCCCAGTAACCTTTTCCGTTGTCTTTTTCAGAGAGTAAATTTGTCTCTTTCTCCGTCAGTTCCTGGTGCTTGGTGCCCCAACCCAACGCTGCTTCTCTTCCTTCCAGTTTTACTTATCTAGTAGTATTTCTTCACTTTAATTCTGATTCTCCAAGGCTTTTGACAGATTTTATAGGCTATGGGCTATATTTAGTGATGTTTTGCTTGAAATAATTTCAAATAAGTTTAACATACCGAGAATGGGACAGCGTACATTGCAAAACGCCGTATACTTTGATAAAGCCCCTTAATGTCTAGATTAGTGTGGTTAAGTTCCTATAAACTTGCAGAGCTCATGAACCGGGTCCCAAGAGAACTAAATTCCGTCTTTCAAAAGAGTACCCATAGCCAAATTCTGAAAAGAGCTGACCAACGTTGAGCGAATCACTTAACCTCAGGCTTTAGTTTTCTTGCTTATCATTGCCCTGTAGAGACTTTTTGTTGTTGTTGTTCAAAGCTCAGTAAAGAACTTTTTCTTTGGGGTAGGAGTGGAGATAATATATCAGTTCAGTTCATTTCAGTTGCTCAGTCGTTTCCGAGTCTTTGCGACCCCGTGGACTGCGGCAAGCCAGGCTTCCCTGTCCATCACCAACTCCCGGAGTTTACCCAAACTCATGTTCATTCAGTCGGTGATGCCATCCAACCATCTCATCCTCTGTCGTCCGCTTCTCCTCCCGCCTTATGAGTCAGCTCTTTGCATCAGGTGGCCAAAATATTGGAGTGTCAGCCTCAACATCACTCCTTCCAATGAACACCCAGGACTGATCTCCTTTAGGATGGACTGGTTGGATCTCCTTGCAGTCCAAGGGACTCTCAAGAGTCTTCTCCAACACCACAGTTCAAAAACATCAGTTCTTCGGTGCTCAGCTTTCTTTATAGTCCAACTCTCACATCCATACATGACTACTGGAAAAACCATAGCTTTCACTAGATGGACCTTTGTTGACAAAGTAATGTCTCTGCTTTTTAATATGCTGTCTAGGTTGGTCATAACTTTCCTTCCAAGGAGTAAGTATCTTTTAATTTCTTGGCTGCAGTCACCATCTACAGTGATTTTGGATCCCCCAAAAATAAAGTCTGTCACTGTTTCCACTGTTTTACCATCTATTTGCCATGAAGTGATGAGACTGGATGCCATGATCTTAATTTTCTGAATGTTGAGCTTTAAGCCAACTTTTTCACTCTCCTCTTTCACTTTCATGAAGAGGCTCTTTAGTTCTTCACTTTCTGCCATAAGGGTGGTATCATCTACATATCTGAGGTTATTGATATTTCTTCCGGCAATCTTAATTCCAGCTTGTGCTTCATCCAGCCCAGCATTTCTCATGATGTACTCTCCATATATGTTAAATCAGCAGGGTGACAATATACAGCCTTGACGTACTCCTTTTCCTATTTGGAACCAGTCCGTTGTTCCATGTCCAGTTCTGACTTGTTTCCTGTCCTGCATACAGATTTCTCAAGAGGCAGGTCAGGTGGTCTGATATTCCCATCTCTTTCAGAATTTTCCATAGTTTGTTGTGATCCACACGTCAAAGGCTTTGGCATAGTCAATAAAGCAGAAATAGATGTTTTTCTGGAACTCTCTTGCTTTTTCAGCATGATCCAGCAGATGTTGGCAATTTGATCTCTGGTTCCTCTGCCTTTTCTAAATCCAGCTTGAACATCTGGAAGTTCATGGTTCATGTATTATTGAAGCCTGGCTTGGAGAATTTTGAGCATTAATTTACTAGCATGTGAGATGAGTGCAATTGTGCAGTAGTTTGAACATTCTTTGGGATTGGAATGAACACTGACCTTTCCAGTCCTGTGGCCCCTGCTGAGTTCCACATTTGCTGGCATATTGAGTGCAACACTTTCATAGCATCATCTTTTAGGATTTAAAATAGCTCAACTGGAATTCCATCACCTCCACTAGCTTTGTTCGTAGTGATGCTTTCTCAGACTTGACTTCACATTCCAGGATGTCTGGCTCTAGGTGAGTGATCACACCATCCTGATCATCTGGATTATGAAGATCTTTTCTGTACAGTTCTTCTCTGTATTCTTGCCACTTGTTCTTAATATCCTCTGCTTCTGTTCAGTCCATACCATTTCTGTCCTTTATTGTGGCCCTCTTTGCATGAAATGTTCCCTTGGTATCTCTCATTTTTTTTAAGAGATGTCTAGTCTTTCCAATTCTGTTGTTTTCCTCTATTTCTTTGCATTGATCGCTGAGGAAGACTTTATCTCTTCTTGCTATTCTGTGGAACTCTGCATTCAAATGGGTATAGCTTTCCTTTTCTCCTTTGTTTTTTGCTTCTCTTCTTTTCACAGCTTTTTGTAAAGCCTCCTCAGAGAGCCATTTTGCTCTTTTGCATTTGTTTTTCTTGGGAATGGTGTTGATTGCTGTCTCCTGTACAGTGTCACAAACCTCCATAGTTCTTCAGGCACTATGTCCATCAGATCTAGTCCCTTAAATCTATTTCCCACTTTCACTATATAATCGTAAGGGATTTGATTTAGGTCATACCTGAATGGTCTAGTGGTTTTCCCTACTTTCTTCAATTTAAGTCTGAATTTGGCAATAAGGAGTTCATGATCTGAGCCACAATCAGCTCCCAGTCTTGTTTTTGCTGATTGTATAGAGCTTCTCATTCTTTGGATGCAAAGAGTATAATCAGCCTGATTTCAGTATTGACCATCTGGTGATGTCCATGTGTAGAGTTTTCTCTTGTGCTGTTGGAAGAGGGTGTTTGCTATGATCAGTGCGGAGATAATATGTTCAGATGAAGTTCTCTGGCTGCCTCTTATCCCCAGGCTGAATTAGGTACCCTCCTCCTGTGCACTTCTAGAGTAACTTTTCTCCATTATTTTCAGTTCAGTTCAGTCGCACAGTCGTGTCCAACTCTTTCAAACCCCATGGACTATAGCTCGCTAGGCTTCCCTGTCCATCACCAACTCTCAGAGCTTGCTCAGATTCTTGTCCATCACGTTGGTGATGCCATCCAACCATCTCATCCTCTGTCCTCTTCTCCTCCTGCCCTTCAGTCTTTCCCAGCATCAGGGTCCTTTCCAGTGAGTGTCTTCTTGGGTCAGGTGACCCAAGACTTGGAGCTTTAGCTTCAGCATCAGTCCTTCCAATTAATATTCAGGACTGATCTCCTTTAGGATGGACTGGTTGGATCTCCTTGCAGTCCAAGGGACTCTCAAGAGTCTTCTCTAACCCTACAGTTCAAAAGCATCACCTCTTCAGCACTCAGCTTGCTTTATAGTCCAACTCTCACATCCATATATGACTACTGGAAAAAGCATAGCTTTGACTAGACGGACCTTTGTAGGTAAAGAAATGTCTCTGCTTTTTAATATGCTGTCTAGGTTTGTCAGGGCTTCCCTCCTAGCTTAGTTGGTAAAGAATCCACCTGGAATGCAGAAAACCCCTTTTCGATTCCTAGGTCGGGAAGATCTGCTGGAGAAGTGATAAGCCTTTTACTCTAGTATTCTTGGGCTTCCCTCTTGGCTCAGCTGGTAAAGAATCCGCCTGCAATGCCCAAGACCTGGGTTCAATCCCTGGGTTGGGAAGATCCCCTAGAAAAGGGAAAGGCTACCCACTCCAGTATTCTGGCCTGGAGAATCCCATGGACTATGCAATCCATGGAGTCACAAAAAGTCGTAGATGACTGAGCAACTTTCACTTCGCTTCACTTCCCTTCACGTTTGTCATAGCTTTTCTTCCAAGGAGCAAGCATCTTTTAATTTCATGGCTGCAGTCATCATCTGCAGTGATTTTGGAGCCCAAGAAAATAAAATCTGTCACTGTTTCCATTGTTTCCCCATGTATTTGCCAAATGCAAAGTAACACAAGGTAGGAGGAGGAACATCTGAAGCAAATAGAATTGATGTGAAAGTGGAAAGATTTACAGAAATAATAACCTACATTTGTTGAATATGTAGTTATGGTTTGGATACTGTGATTAACTGTCTACCTACATTTTTTGATTGAATCCTAAAAAAGACCTTGGGCAGTAGGTGCAGCTGTTATCTCTGCTTTCTAGATAAGAGAGCTTAGCACCTAATAAGGTATCCTACACACAGGTAGCAATAAATACATTTCACTTATACCTTTAGAAGTTATGGATTATCAAAGAGATTTTCCTTTCCCCAGAATGAAGCAAAAACACTTACCTCCATACTCTTGCACTAGAAAAAGAACCCAGTTAACACTTATACAAAACTGTGAGGATAACGTTGCAAATTCCCTGTCAAATAGGAAATCAGTGGAAACTGGTTTGTGTTTACATAATAAGTAGTGATACTTCCTGAGATATGCTCCTGTTCTGCTGTAGATAGTTCAGTTCAGTTCAGTTCAGTTCAGTCGCTCAGTCATGTATGACTCTTTGCGACCCAATGAATCGCAGCACGCCAGGTCTCCCTGTCCATCACCAACTCCCGGAGTTCATTCAGACTCACATCCATCGAGTCGATGATGCCATCCAGCCATCTCATCCTCGGTCGTCCCCTTCTCCTCCTGCCCCCAATCCCTTGCAGCATCAGCGTCTTTTCCAATGAGTTAACTCTTTGCATGAGGTGTCCAAAGTACTGGAGCTTCAGCATTAGCATCATTCCTTCCAAAGAAATCCCAGGGTTGATCTCCTTCAGAATGGACTGGTTGGACCTCCTTGCAGTCCAAGGGACTCTGAAGAGTCTTCTCCAACACCACAGTTCAAAAGCATCAATTCTTCGGCGCTCAGCCTTCTTCACAGTCCAACTCTCCCATCCATACATGACCACAGGAAAAACCATAGCCTTGACTAAATGGACCTTAGTCGGCAAAGTAATGTCTCTGCCCTTGAATATACTATCCCGGTTGGTTATAACTTTTCTTCCAAGGAGTAAGCGTCTTTTAATTTCATGGCGGCACTCACCATCTGCAGTGATTTTGGAGCCCCCAAAAATGAAGTCTGACAGTGTTTCTACTGTTTCCCCATCTATTTCCCATGAGGTGATGGGACCAGATGCCATGATCTTCGTTTTCTGAATGTTGAGCTTTAAGCCAACTTTTTCACTCTCCTCTTTCACTTTCATTAAGAGGCTTTTTAGCTCCTATTCACTTTCTGCCATAAGGGTGGTGTCATCTGCATATCTGAGGTTATTGATATTTCTCCCGGCAATCTTGATTCCAGCTTGTGTTTCTTCCAGTCCAGCGTTTCTCATGATGTACTCTCCATAGAAGTTAAATAAGCAGGGTGACAGTATACAGCCTTGACGTACTCCTTTTCCTATTTGGAGCCAGTCTGTTGTTCCATGTCCAGTTCTAACTGTTGCTTCCTGACCTGCATACAGATTTCTCAAGAGGCAGGTTAGGTGGTCTGGTATTCCCATCTCTTTCAGAATTTTCCACAGTTTATTGTGATCCACAGAGTCAAAGGCTTTGGCATAGCCAATAAAGCAGAAACAGATGTTTTTTTGGAACTCTCTTGCTTTTTCCGTGATCCAGTGGATGTTGGCAATTTGATGTCTGGTTCCTCTGCCTTTTCTAAAACCAGCTTGAACATCTGGAAGTTCACGGTTCACGTATTGCTGAAGTCTGGCTTGGAGAATTTTGAGCGTTACTTTACTAGCATGTGAGATGAGTGCAATTGTGTGGTAGTTTGAGCATTCTTTGGCATTGCCTTTCTTTGGGACTGGAATGAAAACTGACCTTTTCCAGTCCTGTGGCCACTGCTGAGTTTTCCAAACTTACTGGCATATTGAGTGCAGCACTTTCACAGCATCATCTTTCAGGATTCGAAACAGCTCAACTGAAATTCCATCACCTCCACTAGCTTTGTTCGTAGTGATGCTTTCTAAGGCCCACTTGACTTGACTTCCCAAGATGTCTGGCTCTAGATTAGTGATCCCATCCTCATGATTATCTGGGTCATGAAGATCTTTTTTGTACAGTTCTTCCGTGTATTCTTGACACCTCTTCTTAATATCTTCTGCTTCTGTTAGGTCCATACCATCTCTGTCCTTTGTCGAGCCCATCTTTGCATGAAATGTTCCCTTGGTATCTCTAATTTTCTTAAGAGATCTCTAGTCTTTCCGATTCTGTTGTTTTCCTCTATTTCTTTGCATTGATCGCTGAAGCAGGCTTTCTTATCTCTTCTTGCTATTCTTTGGAACTCTGCATTCAGATGCTTATATCTTTCCTTTTCTCCTTTACTTTTCGCCTCTCTTCTTTTCACAGCTATTTGTAAGGCCTCCCCAGACAGCCATTTTGCTTTTTTGCATTTCTTTTCCATGGGGATGGTCTTGATCCCTGTCTTCTGTACAATGTCATGAACCTCATTCCATAGTTCATCAGGCACTCTTGTCTATCAGATCTAGGCCCTTAAATCTATTTCTCACTTCCACTGTATAATCAGAAGGGATTTGATTTAGGTCATAACTGAATGGCCTAGCGGTTTTCCCTCGTTTCTTCAATTTAAGTCTGAATTTGATAATAAGGAGTTCATGATCTGAGCCACAGTCAGCTCTTCGTCTTGTTTTTGTTGACTGTATAGAGCTTCTCCACCTTTGGCTGCAAAGAATATAATCAGTCTGATTTCGGTGTTGACCATCTGGTGATGTCCATGTGTCTAGTCTTCTCTTGTGTTGTTGGAAGAGGGTGTTTGCTATGACCAGTGCATTTTCTTGGCAAAACTCTATTAGTCTTTGCCCTGCTTCATTCCACATTCCAAGGCCAAATTTGCCTGTTACTCCAGGTGTTTCTTGACTCCCTACTTTTGCATTCCAGTCCCCTATAATGAAAAGACATCTTTTTTGGGTGTTAGTTCTAAAAGATCTTGTAGGTCTTCATAAAACCGTTCAACTTCAGTTTCTTCAGCGTTACTGGTTGGGGCATAGACTTGGATAACTGGAACCCCTAAAAACTGTTAAATGTGAACCTTTTGGACACCTGTTTTCTTAACATATTAACTGATACATGTTATCTTAGGAGAGTGTGCAATAATTATATTCTGACAATAAATACATGACCTTAAAGTTGTGTAGCAGCTTTATATGTATATATATAAAGTTGATATATAGCAGCTTCACTGAGTTAATTTTGGCAAAGTGATTCAAGATGAAATTAATGGTTATATAATGCAAAAGTACTTCAGTAGAGGATCTCCATAATTGTTAGGAAACTTAGTTTTCAACATGGTTAAAGTGCAGGGTCACAAATAATGGTGCAAAAATTTATCTTGGCAAGTTATATGTGAAAGTGATCTGGTTTTTAAGTGATGTTGAGATGATAACTTTTTAATATGAACTTGGCATTTTGGTCATGGGACTGTGTGATCTGTCTCCTTTCTAATTTATTTGAACCGTGACATAGAAAAAATATAACAAGGAATTTTGGAATATGCATGGCCTAAATTAATGTAAAATAAGTATAACAGTAATGTCCCTTAAAAATAGACTGGATGGGTGAATCTTAAAAACATACCAGATGAAAGAGTCAATTTGTAGAAAATTACATATAGCATATTACCTTTATAAAGCATGAAAGTGAAAGTCGCTCAATTGTGTCCGACTCTATGTGACCCCATAGACTATACAGTCCATGGAATTCTCCAGGCCAGAATACTAGAGTGGGTAGCCTGTCGCTTCTCCAGGGGATCTTCCCAACCCAGGGATCGAACCCAGGTCTCCCGCATTGCAGTCGGATTCTTTACCAGCTGAGCCACAAGGGAAAGCCCTTATAAAGTTTAAGAACAAGCAAAAACTATAGTTGAGAATTCTGTATGTTTATGATAAGTTTATTTAGGGAAGAAAAACAGAGGAATGATAGATACAAAATTTAGTTTAATGGTAGCCTTTCTGGGGAAAGCAGACGGATTAGAGAAAGCACAAAGAGGTGTACACATCCATATTGGTAATGGTCTAGTTCTTAAGTTGTATGGTGAGTTTATGGTTGTTTATTTTCACATTATGCTTCATAAATTAATCATGCTATATGTATTCTTTAGTGTCAAATACTACTCAAAATATTTTTTAAAGATTTAGAAATTAATTATCTTGAATTACAGTCTCAATTACTACAATTTTCTCTGCCTTCTCTTTGGTCATATAAGGCAGATGCTATCTTGGAATTGGGAAAACAAATGCATTGGATAAATGCTGTTCCTGATTCCATTAGGCTAATCATCATCCCTTTCAACTTTGCTTCTCTCCTGTGTACATTATAAAATTAGTGGCATCATTATTTCTCCGTCTAGGTTGAAACCTTAATTTTTTTTTATTTTTGGATTTGAAGACTTTGAAGTAAGACAAACCAGGGTTTGAACCTTGGTTCTGCTACTTTACCAACTGTGACTCTTAGATTGTTGCTCATTGATATCATGGATTAGTATAGTTATTCAGTAAATATTAATTGAATGATTAAGTTGCTGCTTTAAAGAGATTTCATCTTGTGTAGACAAATTTCAAACCATGTTTATATTTGCATAATTCAGTTCAGTTGCTCAGTTGTGTCCGACTCTGCGACCCCATGAACCGCAGTACACCAGGCCTCCCTGTCCATCACCAACTCCCAGAATCCACCCAAACCCATGTCCATTGTGTCGGTGATGCCATCCAACCATCTCACCCTCTGTCGTCCCCTTCTTCTTCTGCCCTTAATCTTTCCCAGCATCAGGGTCTTTTCAAATGAGTCACCACTCCACATTAGGTGGCCAAAGTATTGGAGTTTCAGCTTCAGCATCAGTCCCTCCAATGAACACTCAGGACTACAGATGGTCAGCAGGTACATGAAAAGGTGTTCAGCATCACTATTCAAAATGCAAAGCAAAACCACAATGAGATACCACCTCCCACCTGTTAGAATGGCTTTTATCAGAAAGATAAGAGATAACAAGTGCTGGTGAGAATGTGGAGAAAGGGAAATCTGGGCACTGCTATTGGGAATCTAAATTGGTGCAGCCACTATGGAAAGCAATAAGGAGTTTCCTCAAAATATAGAACTCCTATGTGATCCAGCAGCTCCATTTCTGAGTGTTTATCTGAAGGAAATCAAAACACTAACCCAGAAAGATATATGTACCCCCATGTTCATTACAGCATTATTTACAATAGCCAAGTATCCACCAGTGGTTGGATGCATAAAGAAAATCTGATGTGTGTATATGTGTGTGTGTATTATATGTGTGTGTATGTATATATATATTATTCAACCATAACAAAAAAGAAAATTCTGCCACTTGCAATGTGGATGGCACCTTGAGGCCTTATGCTAAACAAAATATCAAAAAGATAAAGGTTAACACCATATAATCTCACTTATATTCGGAATCTTTAAAAAGAACAAACTCATGGAAAAAGAGGTAAGACTTGTGTTTACTAGAGATGGGGGATGGGGAGGGAAGAATTGAAGGAAGGTGGTCAAAAGGTACATACAGACTTCTAGTTATGAAATACATTAAGCCCTGGGAATGTAATGTACAGTATGGTTACTATAGTTAATAATACTATATTGTATGTTTGAAAGTTGCTAAGAGAGTAGTCAAGTGGGCATTAGAATGCGAAGTTGATTGGGCCTTAGGAAACATCACTACAAACAAAGCTAGTGGAGATAATGGAATTTCAGTTGAGTTGTTTCAAATCCTAAAAGATGATGCTGTTAAAGTGTTGCACTCAATATGCCAGCAAGTTTGGAAAACTCAGCAGTGGTCACAGGACTGGAAAAGACCAGTTTTCATTCCAATCCCAAAGGCAATATCAAAGAAAGTTCAAACTACCACACAGTTGCAGTTATCTCACATGCTAGCAAAGTAATGCTCAAAATTCTCCAAGCCAGGCTTCAACAGCATGTGAACCGAGAACTTCCAGATGTTCAAGCTGAATTTAGAAAAGGCAGAGGGGCCAGAGAAAAAATTGCTAGCATCTGTTGGATCATCGAAAAAGCAGGAGAGTTCCAGAAAAACATCTACTTCTGCTTTATTGACTATGCCAAAGCCTTTGACTGTGTGGATCACAGCAGACTGTGGAAAATTCTGAAAGAGATGGGACTACCAGACCACCTTACCTGCCTCCTGAGAAATCTATATGCAGGTCAAGAAGCAACAGAAACAGATATGAAACAACAGACTGGTTCCAAATTGGGAAAGGAGTATGTCAAGGCTACATATTGTCACCCTGCTTATTTAACTTATATGCAGAGTACATCATGCAAAATACCAGGCTGGATGAACCACAAGCTGGAATCAAGATTGCTGGGAGAAATAGCAATAGCCTCAGATATACAGATGACACTATCCTTATGGCAGAAAGTGAAGAACTAAAGAACCTCTTGATGAAAGTGAAAGAGGAGAGTGAAAAAGTTAAGCCTTTGACTGTGTGGATCACAGTAAACTCTGGAAAATTCTGAAAGAGATGGGAATACCAGACCACCTAACCTGCCTCTTGAGAAATCTGTATGCAGGTCAGGAAGCAACAGTTAGAACTGGACATGGAACAGCAGCCTGGTTCCAGATAGGAAAAGGAGAACCTCAAGGCTGTATCTTGTCACCCTGCTTGTTTAACTTATATGCAGAGTCCATCATGAGAAACACTGGACTGGAAGAAGCACAAGCTGGAATCAAGATTGCTGGGAGAAATATCAGTAACCTCAGATATGCAGATGACACCACCCTTATGGCAGAAAATGAAGAAGAACTAAAGAGCCTCTTGATGAAAGCAAAAGAGGAGAGTGAAAAAGTTGGCTTAAAGCTCACCATTCAGAAAACTAAGATCATGGCACCCAGTCCCATTAATTTTTGGCAAATAGATGGGGAAACAGTGGAAACAGTGACAGGCTTTATGTTTTTGGGCTCCAAAATCACTGTAGATGGTGACTGCAGCCAAGAAATTAAAAGATACTTACTCCTTGGGAAAAAAGTTAAGAACAACCTAGACAGCACATTTAAAAGCAGAGACATTACTTTGCCAACAAAGGTCCGTCTAGTCAAGGCTATGGTTTTTCCAGTAGTCATGTATGGATGTGAGAGTTGGACTATAAAGAAAGCTGAGCGCCAAAGAACTGATGTTTTTGAACTGTGGTGTTGGAGAAGACTCTTGAGAGTCCTTTGGACTGCAAGGAGATCCAACCAGTCTATCCTAAAGGAGATCAGTCCTGGGTATTCATTGGAAGGACTGATGTTGAAGCTGAAATTCCAATTCTTTGGCCACCTGATGCAAATAGCTGACTCATTTGAAAAGACGCTGATGCTGGGAAAGATTGAAGGCGGGAGGAGAAGGGGATGACAGAGGATGAGATGGTTGGATGGTATCACCGAATCAATGAGCATGAGTTTGAGTAAACTCCGTGAGTTGGTGACAGATAGGGAGGCCTGGTGTGCTGCAATCCGTGGGGTTGCAAAGAGTTGGACAGGACTGAGTGACTGAACTGAACTGAACTGAAGCTATTGGGGTTGGTGATAGACAGGGAAACCTGGTGTTCTTCAGTCCATGGAGTTGCCAAGTTGGACACGCCTGGGCGACTTAACTGAAGAGTTCAACTCAAAGTTCTCATCACAAGAAGAAAAATTATAAATGTGTGTGGTGATGGATTTTAACTAGACTTACTATGATGATCATTTCACAGTATATACATACATTGAATCATTTTGTTGTATATCTGAAATTAATGTATTTCAATTGTTGAATTATTGTTCAGTTATTGAAATTAATTATATTTCAATCAAAGAAATTTCCTGACTTTGATGATTGTATTGTGATTATGTAAGAGAATATTCTTGTTCTTAGAAAAACACTCAAATATGTTTGGATAAAGGTATACAGGGTCTCTAACATTTTTAGTAGATCGTAAAAAGGATTTTGTATTGTATTTGTATTTATTTGTGTTTGTTTAGAGAATGTAAAGCAACTGGGACAAAATGTAATAAGTATTAAAGTCTGGGTCAAGGATAACAAAAACTGTTATTCCTAATTTTATTTTATTTTTTGAGTGCTGAGGTCTATAGCATTAGATTATATGGACTTGATTGCATTAGATGATTCCCTTCTTTCTAGTCTGCCTGCAATGCACGAGGCCCAGGTTCTATCCCTGGGTTGGAAAGATCCCCTGGAGAAGGAAATGGCAGCCCACTCCAATATTCTGCCTGGAAAATCCCATGAACGGAGGAGCCTGGCAGGCTACAGTCCGTTGCGTCACAGTCAGACATGACTAGCAACTTTCACTTTCATAGTTGTTTTACAATATTGCGTTGGTTCCTGTTGTACAACAAAGTAGATCAGCTCTGAGTATACATATTCACCTCCCTCTTGAGCCTCCCACCAGCCCCCAGTCTGTCCCACCCACTTGGCGTCACTGTAGAGCATCAAGCTGAGCTCCCTGTGCTGTACTGCAGGTTTCTGGTACAGATGAACCTAGAATGTTTTAAACTTTAAAATATATAAAAATTAAGTTACCCCTCAAACTACTCATCAAATTGTTTTTTAACTTGCTCTGTAACAAGAGAAGCCACTGCAATGAGAAGCCCTCTTGCCACAACTAGAGAAAGTCTGTGAGCATCAGTGAAGACCCAGTGTAGCCATAAACAAATAGAAATAAACATTTAAAAATGCTAATGGCTGGGTTAAATAGTAAATTAGACCCAATAAGAGAAAGAATTGTAAACTAGAAGACTGACCTGAAGAAATTGCCCCAAAAGTAGCATAGAGATCAATGATAAGAAATAGAGGTTTAGAGATATGAAAAATGGAATAGAAAATCTATGATTTCTTCTAGAGGGAATCCCAGAAAGGTAGAATCAAGGAGAACCAGTATTTGGAGAGATTATGGCTTAGATTTTTCCAGAACTGATAAGATACAAATCCACATAAGAGACTGCCTTAGATATGAATCGACATGGTTGTGTGCTTAGTCGCTCAGTCATATATGACTCTTTGTGACCCTTTGGACTATACCCCTCCAGGCTCCTCTGTCCATGGGATTTTTCAGGAAAGAATACTGGAGCAGGTTGCCATTTTTCTTCTCCAGATTTTCCCAACGCAGGGATCAAACTCGCGACTACTGTGTTTCCTCCATTGCAGGCAGATTCTTTACCCTGTGTGCTATTCGGGGAAGCCCAATTCTCTATCAGTCTTTTGATAAAGAAGCTTTTGACACGTAAACAGGTTGCCTAATAATTAGTTACGGTTTGGGCCAGTTTTATCGTGAAGAATAGCAAGGTTAATCATTAGTTACTTTCACGTGGTAACCATATTTTTATGTGCATTGGAGTGATAGTCCCACTTACCCATACTGTGATAGTGAATTATTATATGACCTCTGTGAATGTTGAACACAAAAGAGCATAAACTTGAATGAAAGGGAGAATGCAAAAGAGATAGGAGATTCTTATTCCTTCTTTGC
This sequence comes from Oryx dammah, assembly GCF_014754425.2. NCBI lineage: Eukaryota > Metazoa > Chordata > Mammalia > Artiodactyla > Bovidae > Oryx > Oryx dammah. The sequence goes on from NW_024070212.1 coordinate 79,948,928, forward strand.
TCATTCTCATACATAGAATGAAAAATACATCATTTTAGATTTCTTAATTTATATCTTAAGAGTCACATGGGGTGTGAATTTGGCCATTGCCTTTAATCAAAGGATTTCTAAGGGTCTCATAAGCATATTCCATAATCTTCTAAACACTTTTCATGTAGTTGTAGCTGGCAGTAATATCTCCATTATAGAGAGGAGTAAATGGAAGCACTGTATACCAAATGATATTTTTATATCCATCAGAAATGTCTTACTAGTTTACAGACCAGTATTACTGTCAACTTTATGAAGCTTAGTGAGATTATGTGATTTGCCCAACCTTAGAGAAAGAATTTGGCATAACATCAAGGCTGCCTGAGTCTTATCTGCCTTACTAATTTTATCTCCTCCCCTCACATACACACACTTAGCCTCAGCTCTGCTACTCAAATCATATTTAATCCAATGTTTTAAAAGTCCTGTAAGGATGATGGATTACTGTTAGTCACAATTGTGGTTACTTATGAGGGAGAAAAAAGGCTGAACAGGATGGGACAAAAGAAAGATTTGGGCGGATAGATGACACACATCTCCCATCCAAGTTCTAACCAGGTCGGACCCTGATTAGCTTCTGAGGTCAGATGAGATTGGGCACATTCAGGGCAGTATGGCCATAGACAGATGACAAATTTCTGTTTGTTCAGTGATGGTTACAGGTGTGGTTGCGTCATAATAATCCATTAAGCAATATATTTGTTTAATGTTAAAAAAGAGAAAATCCTGTAAGGGAACCTTAAGTCATGTAGCTTCATGAATCTTTGAAGTATCATTCCTGGCTCTTAATTAAAAATCAAATGATAGTTTATTTTTTTTCTAGAACAACTTTAAAAAAAAATATTGTAACTGCTATTAGTAATGTTGTATACTAAAACTCACACATTTGTTCTGTTCTGATGAATTGTTATTCTTATTCATTTGCCAAGTCATGTCTGATTCTTTGCGTCCTCATGGACTGTAGCCTACCAGGCTCCTCTGTTCATGAAATTTTCCAGGCAAGAGTACTGGAGTGAATAACTATTTCCTTCTCTATGGGCTCTTCCTGGATCAGGGATCCAATCCATGTCTCCTGCATTGGAAGGCAGATTCTTTACTACTGAGCTAACAGAGAAGCCATCTGAGGAGTTAGAATCCTAGTCAGGATATTACCATGTGGTAAGCTAAATAAAATAGTGGAAGATGGTCTTAAAGAGTAATATGGCTAATTCTATACAGTTACTGTCTTTGCCTGTTGATATAAAACCATGTATCTTTCTTAAATTCTCACCAGCAGTAATGCTGGTAGCAAACAGAATTTTGATCCCAGTGACTCTAATCCCAGTGCACCTAAAGCTGGACTTGCATTCACACTGTGGGCATAGATGCAGGTGCAGGTTAAGGTGGAATGAAAAAAAAACCTGTAGAATTTAAAGAGTTACCCCTAGAGGGATGTAATTAGGGAATAATAGTTGGGATGTAATTAGTATATAGTGAGGCTTCCCTGAAGACCCCGTGGTAAAGAATCTGCCTGCCAGTGCAGGAGACACGTATTCGATCCCTGGGTCGAGAATGTGCTTGAGAAGGTAATGTCAACCCACTCCAGTATTCTTGCCTGGGAAGTCCTATGGACAGAGGAGCCTGAGAGGGTACAGTTCATGGGCTGACAAAACAGTCAGACATGACTTAGTTAAAGTGTAGTTCTGTGGCATTTACATACAGGTAACCCTTGAGTAATTTGAGGATTAAGGACACCAGTTACAGTCCACTTACAGCATTACAATCAGCATTGCGTATCCCTTGTTCCACATCCACGGATTCAACCAGCTATGGTTTGTGTAGTACTACAGTATGTATTTGTTGGAAAAAAAACTCAAGTATAGGTGGATCCTCGTAGTTCAAACTCATGTTGTTCAAGGATCAACTGTACATTGACATTGTTGTACAGCTGTCACCATCATTCATTTCCAGAACTTTTTTTTATCTTGCAGAACTGAAATTTTCTGTCTGTTGAACTCCCTATTCACCTCCTCCCAGCCCCTGGTGATTACCTTTCTATTTTCTATCTTTACAAATTTGACTGCTTTAAGCACCTCACTTGAATGGAATTATATAGCATTTGTCCCTTTCTGATTGGCTTATTTCACTAGCATAATGTCTTCAAGTTTCATCCATGTTGCAGCACGTGGAATTTCTTTCCCTTTAAGGCTGAATAATATTCCCTTGTGTGGTGTGTGTGTGTGTGATTGTGTGTATACACACACAGATAAATATGTATACCAAATTTGTTTTACTTATTCCTTTGTCCACAGACACTTGCACTGCTTTCACCTTTTGGCTGTTGTCAGTAATGCTGTTATGAACATGAATGTACAGATGTGTCCCTACTTTCAGTTCTTTTGGGTATATGTTCAGAATTGGGATTGCTGGATTATATGTTAATTTTATATTTAATTTTTTGAGGAACTGCCAAACTATTTCCATAGCAGCTGTACCATTTTACAGTCCTATCAGCATAAGAGTTCCAGTTCTGCATCCTGGCAAACCCCTGTTTTCTGGGGGGTTTTTGGGGAGTGGGGTGGGGTTGATGGTAGTCATCCTAATGGTTGTGAAGTGTTATCTTGTGGTTCTGATTTGCACTTCCCTAATATTATTGATGTTGAGCATCATTTCTTGTGTTTTCCAACCACTTGTATATCTTTTTTGGAGAAATGTCTATTTGAGTTCTTTGCCTGTTTTGACATGCCACTTTCTTAAAACCAGTGAAAGTGAAAGTCGCTCTGTCGTGTCTGACTCTTTGCGACTATACAGTCCATGGAATTCTCTAGGCCAGAATACTGGAGTGGGTAGCCTTTCCCTTCTCCAGGGGATCTTCCCAACCCAGGAATAAAACTGGGGTCTCCTGCATTGCAGGCAGATTCTTTACCAACTGTGCTATCAGGGAAGCCCTGATAAAACCAGGTTCAATTCCTGGATTGGGAAGATCTGCTGGAGAAGGGTTAGGCTACCCACTCCAGTATCTTTGTCTTCCCTTGTGGCTCAGCTGGTGAAGAATCTGCTTGCAATGTGGGAGTCCTGGGTTCAATCCCTGGCCTGGGAAGATCCCCTGGAGAAGGGAAAGGCTACCCACTCCAGTATTCTGGCCTGGAGAATTCCATGGCCTGTGTAGTCCATGGGGTCACAAAGAGTCGGACACGACTGAGTGACTTTCATTTTTGTAAAACCAAGGTAGTAACCACAAGAGATGCTTATTTATTACTTTATAGAACTACCAGAGATAGATCACTTTTAATTGCTAATTAATACTGGTAGCAGATGAGTAAATACTTTCAGAAAATATTTGTATATATAAACATGTAATCAAGTTTGCCTGTCCTTTGTGCATTTCATCCATCTCTTTCTCTCTGTTTCTGTTAACACAGTCGTAATCCATTTAACATCATCTCATGTTTGTGCTACTGTTGGTTGTTTTTTCAAAAAGTTAAAAGCATTTAGTGGGTGCTTAATTTGATAATTTATATCTGGACACTGGGCCCAGTTCTAACAGAATGGTAAAAATAGATGGTCATAAATTCCTCTAGTAGTTTGCTCTTCTTTACCTCTTCTTTAGCACCTCCCCCTCAATTCAACAAGGATTTATTGGGATGTGAAATCTGAGTTTCCCTGAGATTGTGTGATAGTGGGTAAATCATACTAAGTCTTCCCTATTGGATGAACCAAGTAATCTCTTAGGTCCCTCCTAGTCTTGTCTGGTAAATGTCTTTCTGATTTTTGTAAATATTACCAGCTTTTGGTCATTAGATGCCTGAGTTATCTGAAAACCATGTTACCCACAATAAACCATGTTTTTAGATTCTCACTGAAGAGAGGGGAAGATAACAGTCTAACTCAGATCACTTTCTTATTTACTATCATATATCTCCTTGGGCTTCTTAGATCAATCTCAGACCTAACTAGAAACCTTTTAAATACAAACATTTAGTTTTCTAAGAATTAGCCATCACTCATAAAGCAATATAGTATTTTGAGCAGTTAATGTCAGGGTGGGGTTTGTTTACTTCTGAAAAGTGATATTGCATCTTAACAGCATGTAAAAACAAAGGCTAAAACTTGTACTGTGTACTTTTAGTTTTTGATTTCTACTTTTGAAGTTTTATGGGCTTCCCTTGTGGCTCAGCTGGTAAAGAATCTGCCTGCAATGCCAGGGACCTAGGTTCAATCCCTGGGCTGGAAAGATCCCCTAGAAAAGGGAAAGGCTACCCACTCCAGTATTCTGGCCTGGAGAATTCCACGGACTGTGTAGTCCACAGGATCACAAAGAGTTGGACACGACTGAGCAACTTTCATTTTCACATTCACTTTGAAGTTTTATAAATACAAAACATCTCACACACCTGAATAGGGTAATATATATTCCAAAACTAAATGTGTGTACTTTTTAAAATTAAGTGCCATTTTTATTTGTTCATACCTCTGTTCTCTTGCTTTATTGAGAGTTCACATTAAATTGATTTCAAGTGGACTTCTAAAAGATGTAATTCTTTAAACCAATTTAGTTAATCTTAAGAAATACTGTTATATGTTAGGCTAATGTAGATATAATAGCAAAATTAAATGAACTGTTCTAGATAAACTTTTGTATTTAACATTAATTGCTGAGTAATTTTTATAAATTGTCTATTTCTTCTATTTTTGCTCCTGTCACTTGTTTGAAATTCAGTAGTCAGTTATTTATGGATAGTCATTTTCTAGGATCTGTGAATTTTGTTTTATTTTCTATAATACAAGCTATAATAAATTTTTTTCTTTATGCTCAAATTCTCTAATATTTTAAGTAATTTAATTTCTTTCAGAGATTAAGAAGATACTTTTAATGCTACATTTGTTACGGAGAAAACTAGTTTTAATTTATATTGACCTTTTTCTCCTTTGAGCATTTAGTCTGCTTTCAATAAAATGTTGATGACTGCTCTTTAGAAGACAGCTGTACGAAATAAAGTATTATAAATATTCAGCTTTCCTTTCTAAGCTTTGTCACCAACAGCTGGGCATCCAGTTTAGCAGAACAGATTTTGCACAGAGAGAGCCTGGCATGTTCCTGAATCAGTATAGTGAAGGAGACAAAAAAGTAGTTTCTTATGGATTGGGGACTTATAAAGACATAGAGCATCTGTTCCTCAGTTAAGTCATAGTCTGGTTGCACTGAATCATGTTTAAAGCTAGAATAATGGGTAAAACTTTTTCACCTTGCTCATACCTTTATTTTAATATCTAGTGTATTATTTTTGCAAATAAAATGTTTTAAATATCTCCATATTTTAAAACACACAAAGATATTAATTTTTTACTAAGATTATTTTATTATATAATTTTAATGTTTGAATTATGTATATATACAACTCATATATGAAAATCCATTTAAATATTTAATTATGATTTCATGTTGATATGTGCTATTAAAAAATGTTTCCTCATTGTGAAAATTGCTTTCTTCATAGGTATTCTACTTTAGTTGGTGAAAGTAACTTAAAATGGAATCTTGTTTATACAGATTACTCTTAAATACTTGGCTACTTGAAGCATATTAAATCTAAGATGTCTTTAAATATTTTGTTTGCAGTGTTAAAAGATCACTGAAATTGGATATGTTAAAAGCAAATGTAAGTATTTACTTGTGAGTTTGTAGTTGCATAATAAGATTGTATTTTTATTTTTTTAACAGCTAATTTTCTCTTATACTAAATATAAGAAGTAACAGAAACTCCTGTAACATAATTGTTATTGGTACACCATTTTCTACATACAAAATTTGTAATATATGGAAATTCCTTGCAGGCTTGAGATTTTTATTTAAGTGACAAATTATTTAGAAGCCTTAATGAAATAATTTAGTAGGAAAAAATGCTTTACAACTTAAATGCAGGTAAATAAAGATGGAACAGTGACAGTGCTTTAATCTACATTCTGTAATTTGCTAAATTGAAATAAAACATTAACAACATTTTTATATCAAAAAGGTAACTACCCCCTCACCTTGCTGACATGATTAAATATAAAATACTAGCACTGTAATAATTTTCACCATGCTTGTCACAATAAGAATAAAATTGTATTGTTGCTGTTACGTTTTATAAATCTTGTTGTAGCACATTCCCAATACCAGCATATCATGACATATGCTAGTTTACTATCTGTTTATTATCTTTTCATACCAACAGTGGATCTAGATAAAAACACTAATACTAGGATACTTATGGCCTTAGTAATCTTAAATGCAAATAAATTGTTGAGAAAGTAAATTAAAATAAATAGCTAGTCAATAAATGGGCTCCTATATGAGATCCCATATGAGAATGCCATTTCAAGAAATGGGTTTTATATGGAATTTCTCTTCAGAAGATTCACTGGTATTTAACAATTTACCATTTTTAAAACTTCCTAGATGCTTTTCTAAAAAATTTAAACAAAGGTGGCAAAATACTGCAATGCCACTAAAAAAATCATTAGCAGTGTAATTAGCAATTTAAAACACCATTATCCAACTTGTTCTGTACAGAATGCAGCTGTGACTGTAATTTTGCATCTGTTTCTTTGGTCAGAATGGTATTTTGGTAGATGAGTAGTCCAGCTTGAAATGAAATACAGTTCTTCTCTGCCCCAAGACTCTTCTTTGGGAGGTGGTAACACCATTTGAATGAAAGAGAATGGCCATTTAGGAATTATCCTTTTCATAAAGTACAGTTGTCATAGATAGCTTTCTATCTAGTTTCTCTCCAGATTAGGACATATCAAGGTAGCCAGTGAAACAGTGAATATCTTGTATTAGAAAAATACATTGTTATGTTTGGCCCAGTTCTGTACCTTTAAACCAGTTGACAGTACCACATGGCCACCAACTGCTAAATGCAGGTTCCTTAAATCCTAGCCAGGGCCTTCAACATTTCTATTTTCTAACCTATTTCTAATATTTATTATTATTTCTGATATTTTCAGCTTTTGTACTTTTGCCTCATCATTTATTTGCAGCTCTATCTTAGATCTGACAACTTTTGCTCTGGCGCTACATCTAGGCTTCTCTCCTTAGCTATATTTATGCATCTATCTACTCCAGTAATAATTTAGCCCTGAAGCAGCCTGCTTCCCAAGAATCTACCTATATGCCAGTGATTCCACTGAGGCTGCCTTAGCCCATGCAACGGAAAATCAGACATCTAAAACATTGCTTATAAGTCTACTACTACTACTACTACTACTACTACTACTACTAAGTTGCTTCAGTCGTGTCTGACTCTGTGCGACCCCATAGACGGCAACCCACCAGGCTCCCCCGTCCCTGGGGTTCTCCAGGCAAGAACACTGGAGTGGGTTGCCATTTCCTTCTCCAATGAATGAAGGTGAAAAGTGAAAGGGAAGTCACTCAGTCATGTCTGACTCTTAGCGACCCCATGGACTGCAGCCCACCAGGCTTCTCCATCCATGGGATTTTCCAGGCAAGAGTACTGGAGTGGAGTGCCATTGCCTTCTCCAACCTATAAGTCTAAGAGCACCTAACTGCTTTGAAGCTACAGAGGAACTCATAGTAACTTTGTGGTCATTTTGCCTTACCAGCATGATGCTGAAAGAAAACAACTGTGATGTTGAAGGAAAGGAGATGGCTCTTAAATGCTAGGTGGTTGAAGTGTAGTCTGTTCATCTTAAACATCTAGTGTTTCCTCTCCCAGAGATGTTTGGAACTAGCAAATCCCAGTGTTCCCAATGTGGCTACAGACCTTCATGAAGATAATGCTCCATGATGTTAGGGCAAGTCTGCAAAAGTAATTTTCCTTTTGATTCCCCTAATAGGAGAAATAGAGGTATGGCTCATCCCCTGTGATCCTCCATTTCATATATAGTGTATATACTACAAGTACCACTGTTTGCTAGTCCTCTCAAATTGTTGAGGGTAGTGAGGACTGATAAAAATTTTGATTTCTCATTACCTACAGTATTGGAGTTGCTCAAGTTATTACCCTTCAAACACTGTTTTTAGATGAATTTTCAAAAACAAAGTTGAATTATTTATTACAAATAATTTGAAAATTATTCATTACAAATAAACTACCAGTGGCAGTTCAGATGAATTTGTAGGGGCAGCTGTAACCTGGTCATATGCCTAGCCAGCTTGACCTAATCTCTTTCAGGCTACCTCAGAGAAGGAACTGGAGAACAGATGGTGCAGATGGGAAGGGAAGGAGCATACTTCCTACCAAGGCCAACTTAATAGGCATTCTGCCAGAGGAATGGCAATGCAGGTTCAGGGGAAGTTTGCTGATTGGGACATGCATACCCAGTCGAAATTACTCCATCACCATTAGTAGGATACTCCTAAGTCTGATTATTCCCATTATCTCATCTCTCTCAGACAAAACTTTTCCTGACTCCTGAAATTAGAAAGAACATTGGATTTCAGGGCTTTAGAAAATATGACAGCTCACATTCTGTAGGCTCACTTATTGGTCTGGCTCATGTCTGCTCCTTTCTCCTCTCCTTCCCTCCTCTTCCCCTGCTTTTTTCCTTAGCTCTTTATTATGGAAATTTTTGAACGTACACTAAAGTAGAGACAATAATACAATGAAGTACGATGCAACCATCACCCATCTTTCAAAATTATTAACATTTTGTTAATTTTGTTTCATCTGTCTCTATATATGTATGTATATATTTATATATGTGTGTATGTATCTGTATATTTTTCCCTGAAATTTTATAAATCTCACACATGTTATTTCATTAGAATATTCTTCAGTATGCATTTTTAACAGATAATGACTTCTTTCATAACTATAGTGCCACTATCATACTTCTAAGAAGTAACTCCTTAATAATATCTTTTACCCAGTCTATATCCATATTTCTATGGTTGTTTTAAAATGTCCTTTTATAGTTGGCTTATTAAAATCAGGATCCAAACAAGATTTCCACATTGTAATGGTTTTTATGTATCGTAAGTCTTTTTTGCACCAAGTTTTAAAATCTTTTAAAATCTCACTCTTTTTCTTATAATTTATCTTCTGGAAAAAAACTTAAATTATTTTTCCGTAAGTGTATTTCACATTTTAGATTTTATTGTTTTCTTGTGTTCTTTAGAAAAGTGATTTCTCTATTCACATTTCTCTTTCACAATTCACATTTCTTCACATTTCATATAAAACGTCATTAAAGCTAGAGGCTTGGTTAGATTCTGGTTCATATTTTTGCTAAGAATGCCTTATAGGTAGTCTGTATTTTCTATTGCATCACCTCCACAAGTACAAAGTGGTCTTGGTTCCAAGTGTTACCAGCCTAATTCACCCACAGTAAAATTCTCAGTCTTTCTCCTAATTTTTTTTTTTAATTCATTAATGATTATTTTATAGATTCCTTTTTTCACTACAGTCACCAAATACTGATCCCTTTTTTGCCTCTTGATTTTGGAGAAATTTGATTATAGAGAATGCACTGCCTACTATACAGCTTCAGTAATTATCAACACAAGGCTAATATTGTTTCATATATGCTCCCCTGCATACTTCAGTATCCCTTGTACTAGATTATTTGAAGCAAATCTCAAACATCATCCATATATATCATCCATAAATGCTCCAGTAATTATTTTTAAAAGATAGACTTTTAAAAAGGTATAATAGTGTTATACCCCACTCCTACCTCTGCTATGATCTCTGCAAAAAATCTCTTTCAAAATTAACATTAATTCCTTAATCCTTAAGTGGACATCTTTGCTCAAGTTCTCCCAATTATCTCATATACTTTTTGACAGTTCAGTTCCTTTTAAATTTTAGCATTTTTTATTGACATTCATATAATATAAAATTCATAATTTAAAAGTATACACCAGTGATTTATTATATACTTATTACATTGTGCAGCCATCACCACTATCTGATTTCAAAACATTTCCACCACCCCAAAAAGAAATCCATACCTATTAGCAGTTAGTCTCAATTCCCTCCTCCTCTCGTTCCCTGGCAACTACTAATTTATTTGCTGTTTCTGTGGATTTGCCTATTCTGGCCATATGGCCTTTGGTGACTGACTTCTTTCATTTAGCATAACATTTTCGAGTTTTATCCAAGGTTTATCACGTGAACAACACTTTATTCCTTTTTATGGCTCAGTCTTATTCTTTTGTATGGGTATATCACCTTTTGTTTATCTGTTCCTCAGCTGAAGAATGGGCTTCCATTCTTCAGTGCTGCTAGTGGTGAAGAAACCGCCTGCCAATGCAGGAGACACAGGTTCTATCCCACTTCAGTATTCCTGCCTAGAGAATCTCATAGACAGAGGAGCCTGACAGGCTTTGGTCTATAGGGTTGCGAAGAGTCAGTGACTTAGCACACACATACAGCTGAAGGACCTTTGAGTTGTTGCCACTTTTTTACTATTACAAATAATGTATATAACATTCTTGTACAGCATTTTGTATGAGTATGTTTTCAGTTTTCTGATATACCTGGGGTGGAATTGTTGGGTCATATGGTGATTCTAACTTTTTACAAAATTGCTAAAGTCTTTTCTACAGCATTTTACATCCCCACTAACAGTATGTAAGGATTCCAGTTTATCCACATCTTCCTCAACACTTGTTATTATCTGACTTTTTGATTCGAACCATCCTGCTGGGTGTGAAGTCTATCCTGTTGTGGTTTTAATTTGCATTTCCCTGGTAATGTTGAACATCTCTTCATGTACTAATTGGCCATCTGTATATTTTCTTTGGAGAAATATCTGTTCAAATCTTTGCCCATTTTTTAATTGGGTTGTCTTTTTCTGTTGAGTTGTAAGAATTCTGTATATATTCTCAACACTGTTACTTTATCAGATATACGATTTGCACGTACTTTCATCATTTCCGTGGATTGTCTTTCTTGATAGACTCCTTTGATACACAAAAGTTTAAAATTTTGATGAAATCCAACTTATTTTTTTTTTTGATGGCTTGTGCAATCTATGGTAATGCAGACTTCTGCTATGTTTCTTTCTAGGAGTTTTATAGTGTTTAGCACATACGTTAAAAATCTAATAGATAATAGAGTTCATTTCTGACATGGTGTGATGTTAGGGGCATGTAGTTCATTTGTCCTAGCAACGTTTGTTAAAAAGCTATTATTTCCCCCATTGAATGGCCTTAGAACTCTTATTGAAGATTAGTTGACTATAAATATATGAATTTATTTCTGAACTCTCAAATCTATTCCATTTGTCTACAGATCTGATCTTATGCCATCACCATGCTGTGTTTCAAAATAAAAAGTTTTTTAATTACTATAAATTTGAAAATAGGAAATATGAGTCTTCCAGCTTTGTTCTCTCTGTTGCAGAGATTGGGCTATAGTATTTTTTTTTAAGGTATTCATCTGGTTTTGCTATCAGAGTAATGCTGGTCTCATAGAATGAGTTAGAAAGTGTTCCCTGCTTTTTTATAGAATTTGAGAAGAATTGGTGTCACTTCTTTAAATGCTGGTAGAATTCACCAGTGAAGCTCTCTGGTGTTACAGTTTTCTTTTTCACAATTTTTCTGAATTAATCTAATCTCTTTACTTGCTTTTAATGTGTTCCAGTTTTCCATTTCTCCATGATTCAGTCCTGGTGGGCTGTGTATTTTGGGGAATTTCTCCACTTCATCTAGATTAGCTAATCTGTTGGCATACAACTGTTCATAGTATCCCCTTATAATCCCTTTTATTTCTCCAAGGTTGGTTGTAATATCTGCCCCCTCATTCCTGATTTTAGTAATTTGAATAATTTCTTTTCTTGGTCAGTCTAGATAAAGGTTTATTGTTGTGTTTTTTTTTCCCCCAAAGAACCAACTTTTGAATTCATTGATCTCTTTTTTCTTATTTTCCATTTCATTTGCTTTCTCCTTAATAGTAATATTTTTTTTCCTTCTAGTGTCTTTGGGTTTAGTTTATTCCTTTTCTAATTTCTTAAGTTGGAAGCTTAGGTTATTGATTTGAGAGCTTTCTTCCTTTTTTAATGTAAGTGTTTAAATTTTTCTCTGAGTACTACTTTCCATCCCATAAGTTTTTATATATGTTATATGATTCATTCTCATTTTCCTCAATATGTTTTCTAATTTCCTTTTTGATTGGTTGTTTAGGAATATGTTATTTAATTTCTATAAATTTATTTTCCAAATATCTTTATGTTTTTAATTTGTAATTTTATTCTATTGTGATTAGAAACTGTTCTTTATGTGATTCTAATTTTTTTCACATTTACTGAGTGGTGGTTTTTTTTTTTTTTTGCTGCTTAACATAACTTCTCTCCAGGCTAATATTACATGTGCACTTGAGAAGAATGTATATTCTGCTATTGTTGGATGGAGGGCTCAATAGATATGTGTTAGGTCTAATTGGTATATAGATTGTTCATCTTCTGTTTCCTTGCTGATTTTTTGTCTGATTGGTCTATATTATTGAAAATGGGACATTGAAGTTTCCAGCTATTATTTTTCTTTTTCTTCCTTCAATTCTGTCAGTTTTTGCTCCTCGTATTTTGAGGCTCTCTTGTTAGATGTATGTGTGTGTTTCTGTTTTTTTTTTTTATCTTCTTTTGTTTCAGTATCAATAAGCCTTTATTCACTGAGTTTTTTTGGCGAGAAGAGGAAAGGGAAAAAGGATCAGCATATAGCAGAAACATGGTGAAGTATTGCAGAAAGGAAAGAAAGTATCCAGTACAGCCAGGAACACACACTGCTGATAGAGTCACCAAAGGTCAAGGGAGCTCAGTTTTCTCTAGTTCAGGAATGAGAAGAAGGAATCAGGGAAAGAACAAAGAGGATCAGGCTATCCTTCCTTCCCTATAAATTCAAGAACTGGCACAAAGCTTTGGTGTCTAGTAGTAAAACATGGAGTTGTTAATTTGTCCATCTCTTATTAAACATAAATTTCGACTTAAGTTTTTTGTATCTGCCTTAAAGCTCCTGAGTGACTTAAATATACATTCATCTTCCTCTCTTGGTTTCCCACCCCTCTTTCTACATGAAAGCCTCCCATTTCTCCTCTCATAATAGGAAATTAAGTAGATTTGGTTCATTCATATGCCAGTGTAAGTTTTGGCATGAATCATATCACGGAGTAGTCTTGACTCAAAAGATTTGGCACAAGGAATGACATTCTTAACGTCTTCAGGTTATTTTACACAAATCATTCAAAAGTTATCCAGACACACAAGAATCACGTCTGTGTAAGGTAGGAGTCAAGCTTTTAGGAAAAATCTGGTTTAAAACAGGAAATAGGGAAAGGAGAAAAAAAGGATGACCCATGGCTTCACTTTTTTCCTCTTTGTTGTTATTGTTTAGTTGCTAAGTCGTGTCTGACTCTTTGTGACCCCTTGGACTGTAGCCCACCAGACTCCTCTGACCATGAAATTTCCCAAGGAAATACACTGGAGTGAATTGCCATTTCCTTCTCCATTTCTTCAACTTTAGTGAGATATAATTGATCAAAATGTAAGATATTTAAATTGTACAATGTGATGATTTGATTTATAGATTGTGAACATGTATATTCATTGTGTGTACACATATGTGTGTGTGTCGTTTTATACACACATACATTGTGAAAGGATTGTTCCCATCAATTAATCCATCTATAACTTCAACTTTTTCTTTTTCTTTTTTGGTAAGAACATTTAAGTTCTACCCTTCTAGCAGATTTTAGTTACAATATAATAGTGTTATTAGTTATAGTCACCATGCTGTCCATTAGATCCTTAGACCTTATTTATCTTACAATGAAAGTTTGTACCCTCTGTTCCTCCATCTCCCAGTGACTAAAAACCACTTTCCTACTGTCTGGTTTTGTGAATTACTTTTTTATTTTCTTCACATATAAATGAGACTGTGAAGTGGTTTGTCTTTCTCTCGTTGCATTTCACTTAGCATAATGTTCTCCAGGTTCATTCATGTTGTCACTAATAACAGAATTTCCCACTTTAAGAAAAGCAGCCTAAAGATGATGTTTCAGATCCCTTTGGCTGCTGAACTATCCTCTGAAAGATACTTCATATTTTTTTCTTTTGATACAAAAGAAATTTGTATACAATTAAAACCCAAAAGCACATTTGGAAAGATCAGTACATTACATTTACATAGTCTGTCACATAACAGTCACCAAATCATTAGCTGTCAAGCTTTACAAATCTCAGACAGATATTTAAATGGAAAATTAGCAAATGCAAAAATATTCAGTGTTATTCATCATTGAAAATACAAATTAAAACCACAAAGTGATACCATTCCCACTCACTAGAATAGCTAAGTTCAGTTCAGTCTCTCAGTCATGCATGACTCTTTGCAGCGCCATAGACAGTAGCACGCCAGGCTTCTCTGTCCATCAACAACTCCCAGAGCTTGCTCACACTCATGTCCATTGAGTCGGTGATGCTATCCAACTATCTCATCCTCTGTTGTCCACTTCTCCTCTTGGCTTCAATCTTTCCCAACATCAGGGTCTTTTCAGATGAGTCACTTTTTCACATCAGGTGGCCAAAGTATTGGAGTTTCAGCTTCAGCATCAGTTCTTCCAGTGAATATTCAGGACTGATTTCCTTTAGGATAGACTGGTTTGATCTCCTTGCAGTCCAAGGGACTCTTGAGAGTTTTCTCCAACACATTTCAAAAGCATCAATTCTTTGGTGCTCAGCTTTCTATATGGTCCAACTCTCACATCCATACATGTAAAAACCAATGGCTTTGACTAGATGGAACTTTGTTGGCAAAATAATGGCTCTGCTTTCTAATATGCTGTCTAGGTTCTCATAGCTTTTCTTCCAAGAAGCAAATGTCTTTTAATTTTATAGCCGCAGTCACCATCTGCAGTGATTTTTGGAGCCCAAGAAAATAAAGTCTCTATTTCCATTGTTGCTCCATCTATTTGTCATGAAATGATGGGACCAGATGCCATGATCTTAGTTTTTTGAATGTTGAGTTTAAGCCAGCTTTTGGAGTGTCAAACCACTTCAGTATTTTTGCCATGAGAACCTCATGAACAGTATGAAAAGAATAGCTAAATAACAATATCAAGACAGAATGACTTTAAAAACCAACACAGGAATGCCTAAAACAATCTAAGAGTTGGTGAGGATGTTCAGCATTTAGAGCTCTTCATTTATTGATAGCAATTTAAAATGATATAAACACTGTGGGAAAGGAGTACGTCAAGGCTATATATTGTCACCCTGCTTATTTAACTTATATTGCCGAGCACATCATGCAAAACGCAGGGCTGGATGAAGCACAAGCTGTAGTCAAGATTGCCGAGAGAAATATCAATAACCTCAGATATGCAGATGACACCAGCCTTATGGCAGAAAGCAAAGAGGAACTAAAGAGTTTCTTGATGAAAGAGGAGAATGAAAAAGCTGGCTTAAAATTCAACCTTCAGAAAGCTAAGATCATGGCATCCAGTCCCATCACTTCATGGCAAATAGATGGGGAAACAATGGAAACAGTGACAGACTTTATTTTCTTGGGCTCCAAAATCACTGCAGTTGGTGACTACAGCCATGAAATTAAAAGACGCTTGCTCCTTGGAAGAAAAGCCATGACAAACCTAGACAGCATATTAGAAAGCAGAGCCATTACTTTGCTAACAAAGGTCCGTCTAGTCAAAGCTATGGTTTTCCCAGTAGTCATGTATGTGAGAGTTAGACTATAAAGAAAGCCGAACGCCAAAGAATTGATGCTTTTGAACTGTGATGTTGGAGAAGACTCTTGAGAGTCCCTTGGACTGCAAGGAGATCCAACCAGTCCATCCTAAAGGAAATCAGTCCTGAATATTCATTGGAAGGACTTATGTTGAAGCTGAAACTCAATACTTTGGCCACCTGAAGCAAAGAACTGACTCATTGGAAAAGACCCTGATGCTGGGAGAGATGGAAGGCGGGAGAAGGGGATGACAGAGGATGAGATGGTTAGATGGCATCACCAACTAGATGGACATGAGTGTGAGCCAGCTCTGGGAGTTGCTGATGGACAGAGAAGACTGGTGAGCTGCAGTCCATGGTGTCACAAAGAGTCGGACACAATTGAGTGACTGAACTGAACTGAAACACTTTGGAGAACTATTTAGCCTTTTTTTATGTATACAAAATAAATCTACAGCCATCCTATAGCCTGGCAATTTTACTCCTGGACTTTCCAGGTAAATAAAATCATATAGCCACAAAAAGACATACAAGAATGTTCTTAGCATCTTAATTCATAATAGCCTCTAACTGAAAACAGTTGATATTTAGGACTCTTTTAGGAACCTTAGGCCTAAATTGTGAAAAATCCCTGAGACAGCTGGTATTTTAAATTTTCTAATGTAATTCCATAAGTACTAGTGATGCATAGTATCTTAGGTGCATCATTCCAATACCTGGGTTAGCCAGTATAAGGTTATAAAGAATTGTCTGTATTAGCTACCCTAGTTTTTCTTTTGCTTCTGGTTGTCCAAATACTTACAGTACCTGTATTTTAAACATTTCAGTGATAGCATAGGCTAATATTTCATAATAATAGTAGCAGACCCATTATATCCCATATTTCATCCTGAAAGAACCCTAAGTTGGTGCTTTTTAGACTGTTTATAATAGGTAAAAATCAATAACTTTTTGGTAGAATATGTTTTAAACAAGGTGATGAAGCAGGCTACAATTTGTGAAAGAAATTGAGAAAGGATGTCACATATATTTGAAATTATGGAGAGAACATTCATTTCTTTTGTTCTGGGCAGAAAAATCAATGCTCAAATTTTAGTTTTGCTAATGTACAAGGTTTGACCTCCTTACAAAAAAGTACAGGGACATTTGGACTAAGTAGGCCAAGTCCTTCAATGTTGGGGGTTTGGCAAAATGGAAATTCTTAAATGGATTCTAGGATCATCTTCAGAGTTTAAAAATTAGGTTAAACTTCAAGAGAAATAGAACTTAAGTATGATTCTGGGTAAAGAATCCACTTGCCAGTGCAGGGGACACAGGCTTGACCCCTGGTCTAGGAAGATCCCACATGCTGTGGAGCAAGTAAACCCGTGCACCACAACTATTGAGCCTGTGCACTGGAGCCTGGGAACCACAGCTGCTGAAGCCTGTGTGCCTAGAGCTGGTGCTCCACAGCAAGAGAAGCCACTGCAGTAAGCAGCCCTCACGCTGCAATGAAGGGTAACTCCCACTTGCTACAACTAGAGGACAGTCCACTCACAACAGAGACCCAGCATAGCCAATAAATAGAAATAAATAAAATTATAAAAAAGAAGATTATACATTTTTGTCTGTAAGTAAACAGATACATATAAATATGCAGAATTATTAGTGGGATAGTAGAGAAAGGTAGATTTTCTTTTTTCCAATTATATTACCATTATATGGGCTTCCCAAATATCGCTAATGGTAAAGAACCTGCCTGCCAATGCAGGAAGTACAAAAGACTCGGGTTCAATCCCTGGGTTGGGAAGATCTGAATTAGGAAACGGCAACCTGCTCCTGGAATCCATGGGCAGAACTCTGGTGGGCTACAGCCCAAGGGGCTACAAAGAGTTGGACGTGACTAAGCACGCATGCACACACACACACACACACACACACACACATATTACAATTGTGGACATTTTCCCTTGTAATCAACACAGATCACGAAAAAAAGCTAGCAAAGGAGAAACCTTAGTATTTTTAAGGTGAGGGCAAAAATTTTATATATACACACACATGTGCACGCACATATACACAACAAAGACTGATTTTGCAAAAGCTAGAAAATTGTTTTCAAGGAGAAATATATGATCTACAGTTGCAATGCTTAGATATTTGGTAATTGGAAAAATAATTTTTGGTGAAAATGGGAAAACAGATTGACATCAATGTACATTAGCTTAGTGACTTTCATTTCTTGTACATACACTGTGAAATAGTTCTGGGCAATAAATTCCTAGAAAAGTGGGGTTGGATTGGATAAATGTCATAGTTTGTGACTGAATACATATAAACAGGTGAAAACTCAAGGTAGAGAGGTAATAATAGCCGCCTGATAAAGAGACTTAAAACTCTTTCACCTTACAAAAAAGATTGCTTTAGAGCTATAACTTGATATTATAGTTTGATTTTTTTAAAAAAGATATTGGTTACATTTGTGGCTACAGTGGATACAGAAAATAAAGAATAGAATGCCTTTTGTTCCCCCAATACAAAGAAGTATTTATCATTTAAAATCTTAACTGTAAAAAAATAATTGATGCTATAGATTCTGGAACTAATACCAAAATTATTGGAAAAGGTAACATAGCTACTATTTCTGCCATGGTGTCTTAAAAATAAAGAATAGTTGACAGTAGAGAATTATATAACTATTTCAAGTCAGCAACCAAGCTAAAGTGTAATTCTACAATGTTTGCAATATATCATGACCCTTCAGACATTTCCTTTAGCCTCCAAATCCACCCTTTGCTGTCCATTTCATCTCTACATTTCAGGTTTTTCATACCTTTTGTTTTCACTTATCTAAGCCTCATGCTTCCTTCTCACAGGAATCATGTGAGATTACTGCAGACTATTTTGATTTTCCCTCTTCAAATTTCTATAGCACACATACTACCTTTAGACCTGTTCTCTGCTGTTTATGAGGCCAGAACAGTTTGTTTCATTCCTGTATGTACATTAGTTAGCCAGATGCTGGGTGGTAAGTAAGTATTATAGAAAACAAGTTTAAAGGGAATTCAGAACAGGAAACAATTAATAGGGTGATGATGAGTATTTGGAGAAAGTGGATTCTGAGTGAGGTACCAAACAGTGAAAGATTAGCTGAGGCCCAAATGAAAAAGATGTCTTAAAACTCAACATTCAGAAAACTAAGATCATGGCATCTGGTCCAGTCACTTCATGGCAAATAGGTGGGGAAACGAAACAGTGAGAGACTTTATTTTGGGAGCTCCAAAATGACTGCAGATGATGAGTGCGGCCATGAAATAAAAAGATGCTTGCTCCTTGGAAGGAAAGCTATGATCACCCTATACAGCATATTAAAAAGCAGAGACATTACTTTGCCAACAAAGATCCATCTGGTCAAAGCTCTGGTTTTTCCAGTAGTCATGTATGGATTTGAGAGTTTGGACCATAAAGAAAGCTAAGTGCCAAAGAATTGATGCTTTGAACTGTGGTGTTGGAGAAGACTCTTGAGAGTCCCTTGGACTGCAAGGAGATCCAACCAGTCCATCCTAAAGGAAATCAGTCCTGAATATTCATTGGAAGGACTGATGCTGAAGCTGAACCTCCAATACTTTGGCCACCTGATGCAAAGAACTGACTCTTTAGAAAAGACCCTGATGCTGGGAAAGATTGAAGGCAGGAGGAGAAGGAGACAACACAGGATGAGATGGTTGGATAGCATCACTGACTCGATGGACATGGGTTTGAGTAAGCTCCAGGAGTTAGTGATGGACAGGAAAGCCTGGTGTGCTGCAGTTCATGGGGTTTCAAAGAGTTGGATACAACTGAGTGACTAAACTGAACTGCACTGAAATGTGAATAACCTAAGTGACTGGGACTATGCTGCTGCTAAGCTGCTAAGTCGCTTCAGTCGTGTCTAACTCTGAGTGACCCCATAGACGGCAGCCCACCAGGCTCCCCCATCCCTGGGATTCTCCAGGCAAGAACACTGGAATGGGTTGCCATTTCCTTCTCCAATGCGTGAAAGTGAAGTCGCTCAGTCGTGTCCGACTCTTTGCTACTCTGTGGACTGCAGCCTACCAGGCTCCTCCGTCCATGGGATTTTCCAGGCCAGAGTACTGGAGTGGGGTGCCATTGCCTTCTCCAATGGAAAATCCCATACCGCCAGGCTAAAGAAATTATTAGTAATTGCTCTACTTGTAGACCCCTACATCTTCGACCTATCACACAAGGTATTAATCCTCGCGGTTTGCAACCTAATGAACTATGGCAAATGGATGTAACTCATTGCCCTGAACTTTCTCCATCTTCTTTCTTGCATGTCTGTATCGACACTAATTCTTCTTTTATTTGGGTCACACCTCTGCAGTCTGGGACTATAGGTGTCATTTAATAATGGATGAATGAACAAATGAATATATTTTGAGTGGAATCATGTGGCTAAGTTTTCTTGGTCTGTTCCTTTTGAATCATCCGTTCATCATACATTTTTCAGTTCTAGACAACAAAGATGAAATAATTTATTTTCAGAAAAGTAAATCCTAGTGGAGTATACAGAAATGTAAAGAATTATTAGAATTCACTGACTCCAGTAAGACGTATACACAAGGTCTATGTAAACACAGAGCAGGAAGCTGCAGAGAGGATTTATTTAGAATAGGTCAAATTCTCAAAGGCCTTATATGCTATACTCAATTGTCTGAACATTATTTTGGTTATCATTAGGATGTGTGTCAGAGCAACTTTGTGAAGTTGAAGGACAGCACTAACTCTTCCTAGGATTTTCCTGTGGGTCTTACTAAGAGAACTGCTGAGCGTTTCTCTTGCCTAGCCCTGTAATTATCCTTCAAGTTCTGCTCAGTTCAGTCGCTCAGTCGTGTCCGACTCTTTGCGACACCATAAACCGCAGCACGCCAGGCCTCCCTGTCCGTCACCAAGTCCCGGAGCCCACTCAAACCCATATCCATTGTGTCGGTGATGCCATCCAACCATCTCATCCTCTGTCGTCCCCTTCTCCTCCTGCCTTTAGTCTTTCCCGGCATCAGGGTCTTGTCAAATGAGTCAGCTCTCCGCATTAGGTGGCCAAAGTATTGGTGTTTCAGCTTTAACATCAGTCCCTCCAATGAACACTCAGGACTAATCTCCTTTAGGATGGACTGGTTGGATCTCCTTGCAGTCCAAGGGACTCTCAAGAGTCTTCTCCAACACCACAGCTCAAAGCATCAATTCTTCAGCACTCAGCTTTCTTCACAGTCCAGCTCTCACATCCATACATGACCATTGGAGAAACCATAGCCTTGACTAGACAGACCTTTGTCAGGAAAGTAATGTCTCTGCTTTTTAATATGCTGTATAGGGTGATCATAACTTTCCTTCCAAGGAGCAAGCGTCTTTTAATTTCATGGCTGCAATCACCATCTGCAGTGATTTTGGAGCCCAGAAAAATAAAGTCTGACACTGTTTCCACTGTTTCCCCATCTATTTGCCAAAAAGTGATGGGACCAGAGCCATTATCTTGGTTTTCTGTATGCTGAGCTTTAAGCCAACTTTTTCACTCTCCTCTTTCACTTTCATCAAGACTTTCTTTTGTTCTTCTTCACTTTATAAGGGTGATGTCATCTGTATATCTGAGGTTATTGATATTTCTCCAAGCAGTCTTGATTCCAGCTTGTGCTTCTTCCAGCCCAGCGTTTCTCATGATGTACTCTGCATATAAGTTAAATAAGTAGGGTGACAATATACAGCCTTGACGTACTCCTTTCCTATTTGGAACCAGTCTGTTGTTCTGTGTCCAGTTCTAGCTGTTGCTTCCTGACCTGTATACAGGTTTCTCAAGAGGTAGTTCAGGTGGTCTGATAGTCCCATCTCTTTCAGAATTTTCCACAGTATATTGTGATCCACACAGTCAAAAGCTTTGGCATAGTCAATAAAGCAGAAATAGATGTTTTTCTGGAACTCTCTTGCTTTTTCGATGATCCAACGGATGTTGGCAGTTTGATCTCTGGTTCCTCTGCCTTTTCTCAAACCAGCTTGAACATCTGGAAGTTCACAGTTCACGTACTGCTGAAGCCTGGCTTGGAGAATTTTGAGCATTACTTTACCAGCATGTGAGATGAGTGCAATTGTATGGTAGTTTAAGCATTCTTTGGCATTACTTTTCTTTGGGATTGGAATGAAAAGTGACCTTTTCCAGTCCTGTGGCCACTGCTAAGTTTCCCACATTTGCTGACATATTGAGTGCAGCATTTTCACAGCATCATCTTTTGAGTTTGAAATCGCTCCACTGGGATTCCATCACCTCCACTAGCTTTGTTCATGGCCTTCCTAAGGCCCACTTGACTTCACATTCCAGGATGTCCGGCTCTAGGTGTGTGTGAGTGAACACACAATCGTGATTATCTGGATCATGAAGATCTTTTTTGTACAGTTCTTCTCTGTATTCTTGCCACCTCTTCTTCATATCTTCTGCTTCTGTTAGGTCCATACCATTTCTGTCCTTTATTGTGCCCATGTTTGCGTGAAATGTTCCCTTGGTATCTAATTTTCTTGAAGATGTCTCTAGTCTTTCCCATTCTGTTGTTTTCCTCTATTTCTTTGCATTGATCACTGAGGAAGGCTTTCTTATCTCTCCTTTCTGTTCTTTGGAACTCTGCATTCAGATGCTTATATCTTTCCTTTTCTCCTTTGCTTTTCACTTCTCTTCTTTTCACAGCTATCTGTAAGGCCTCCTCAGACAGCCATTTTGCTTTTTTGCATTTCTTTTTTTGGGGGATGGTCTTGATCCCTGTCTGCTGTACAGTGTCACTATCCTCCATCCATAGTTCATCAGGCACTCTATCAGATCTAGGCCCTTAAATCTATTTCTCACTTCCACTGCATAGTCATAAGGGATTTGATTTAGGTCATAACTGAATGGTCTAGTGGTTTTCCCCACTTTCTTCAATTTAAGTCTGAATTTGGCAATAAGGAGTTCATGATCTGAGCGACAGTCAGCTCCTGGTCTTGTTTTTGCTGACTGTATAGAGCTTCTCCATCTTTGGCTGCAAAGGGTATAATCAATCTGATTTCGGTGTTGACCATCTGGTGATGTCCATGTGTAGAGTCGTCTCTTATGTTGTTGGAAGAGGGTGTTTGCTATGACCAGTGCATTCTCTTGGCAGAACTCTGTTAGCCTTTGCCCTGCTTCATTCTGTACTCCAAGGCCAAATTTGCCTGTTACTCCAGGTGTTTCTTGACTTCCTACTTTTGCATTCCAATCCCCTATAATGAAAAGGACATCTTTTTTGGGTGTTCGTTCTAGCAGGTCTTGTAGGTCTTCAAATAACCATTCAACTTCAGCTTCTTCAGTGTTACTGGTCAGGGCATAGACTTGGATTACCATGATATTGAATGGTTTGCCTTGGAAACGAATAGAGATCATTCTGTCGTTTTTGAGATTGCATCCAAGTACTGCATTTCAGACTCTTGTTGACTGTGATGGCTGCTCCATTTCTGCTAAGGGATTCCAGCCCATAGTAGTAGATATAATGGTCATCTGAGTTAAATTCACCCATTCCAGTCCATTTTAGTTCGCTGATTCCTATAATGTCTATGTTCATTCTTGCCATCTTTTGTTTGATCACTTCCAATTTGCCTTGATTCATGGACCTAGCATTCCAGGTTCCTATGCAATATTGCTCTTTACAGCCTCGGATCTTGCTTCTATCACCAGTCACATCCACAGCTGGGTATTTTTTTTGCTTTGGCTGCAGCCTTCATTCTTTCTGGAGTTATTTCTCCACTGATCTCCAGTAGCATATTGGGCACCTACCGACCTGGGGAGTTCCTCTTTCAGTATCCTATCATTTTGCCTTTTCATACTGTTCATGGGATTCTCAAGGCAAGAATACTGAAGTGGTTTGCCATTCCCTTCTCCAGTGGACCACATTCTGTCAGACCTTTCCACCATGACCCGCCTGTCTTGGGTGGCCCCACATGGCATGGCTTAGTTTCACTGAGTTAGACAAGGCTGTGGTCCATGTGATTAGATTGGCTAGTTGTCTGTGATTGTGGTTTCAGTCTGTCTGTCCTCTGATGCCCTCTCTCAGCATCTACTGTCTTACTTGGGTTTCTCTTACTGTGGACGTGGAGTAACTCCTCTTGGCCGCTGCCCCTGACTTTGGACATGGGGTAGCTCCTCGGCTGTGCTCGTGTGCCATTGCAGCCACCACGCTCGTGCTGACAGCAAATGTCAGGATGTAACTGGGAGAGTTGGCCATCTCTACTTGCTTGGAAATACTATCTCAGAAGGTAGCAACCCTTCAGTGTTAAAACTTCATAAACATTAGATTCAGATACCCTAATTAGTATCGAGACCTGAAAAATGTGCATACCTTGAAATACCAGTGTTCACTTTGAAGATAGTAATGGTGTATATTTAAATCCAAAAAAAAGAGTATTTGTTTGAATTTTTTGAGTTTTTCAAATGTATTTCTGAAGGTCTGTAACTAAACATAATATATTTGTCCCAAATTAATATTTATTTCTAGTCATTTGATTCTCCTAAAATCACAAGGAAGAAAAGTGCTGCAGCCTATTCTCCAACAACTGGAACCTGTCAAATGAGCCCAATTGCTTCTCCCATAAGCTCAAAAGAACAAGAAAACAGAAATGGACCATCAAATGGTTAGTTGAACATTCTTTTCTGCTTATTGTGAGATTTTTTTTTCTAGGTATTGGTTAAATTGGAATTTTTATTTAATAATACGTGAATCCTGCAGCAGCTGATTTTTGTCTTTTTTTTAAAGAATTCAACATAGAAAAGACTAGAATATAGGTAATACTTTGGACATAAATGTAAACTCTAGGCAGTTACATTAAAATGGTGCTGTAGACTTTGTTACCTTACTTTCCCATCCATTAAATAGAAATTATGGCCTGACTGCCTTCAGCCACTATCAATTATAATAGTATAGCTCCTTAACAAGTTAACAAGCTATCCATGATGTGCCTAAATTAAAGGGTGCATAATTCAGGTAATGCACTACACTTTAAGAATAATACTTCTAAATGTTATTTTTATTCATGTTGTCCATTTAGTTTTATCCACATTTCCTGTGTCTTTATAGCTTGTTTTATTTATTGTATTTCATTCTCTTCTGTTACTATTTTAAGTGCACTTGCAAAAGGTTTGTATAATTACTGTTAGAGAATAATCTAACTTTAATATGAAATTCTTTATTTTAAATTATTGTTAGTTTAATTTTGACCACATATTTCTTATCCTCTGGTAGTTTATTGCTAAAATATTCATTTAAAAGATGCAGGAATCCAGATTTCATAGGCTTAATTTTTAATATTGTATAAAAGTCGTGAATCAGTGACATGTCAAGTTTTTATAATATGAAATACTAAGTAGGCTTAAATTTAAAAGAATATATTTTAGATATACTGTGATTAGCCTGATTCATATTTATTATAAAACATTTGAGTGCTAAGTATATACTGGAAGCTACAGAGAAACAAAGAAGTCTCCTCATTTTACCTAATTTGTTGTAATGAAACCTGTAATGAGATCTTAACTTTTGAATGACTTTAATCACGTACTTCTTAATCTTAAAGCTATCACTGTTAAGTTTGCTTTCACAAAAATACATGAAGATGTATTGTTTAAAATTAAAAATTAGTGCCTTAGATATGGAACATCTCTATACTGAAATATGAATAGATATTAAGTGGATACATACTTAATTTCCATATTGAAATTAAATATGGACTTAAGGGAACATTTCTTTTCCCCATAAAAAGATTGGTCACATGATCTCAGTTGACATTTAAGTGGATAATTATCACCGGTTATAGTACTTGGTAAGCTCTTTTTTGAAAAGTCATATAGCAAGAGTTCCTAGGGTGCTGGTAATATTCTATTTCTATATGATGGCTATGCTGGTTCACTCTATAATTATTCATTAAACTGTACATATGTGTTTTATGTATTCTTTGATATATAGTTCTCACACAAGTCTCAAAATAGAATTCTGCCTAGGATCTTATAGCAGATTATGTCATTTGTAATCATTGTATTGATTTTCCTAATATATCATCTTATTGTATTTTAGAAATAGAAAAGCTTGAGTCTTACAACTTAAGTTTTAAATGAAATTATAACTTCTGTTAACAGCATTACTTTTTAAGTATTGTATAAAACACAAGGTACAATTTAAATAAGCACTTCTGCTTAAAGCACATTTTCAAAGACATTTTAGGTGCTCTTCCCATCACTCTTAGAATATAGTGCAAAACTTTATCATGACTTTCAGGGCTATATGTCATTTAATACCTGATCATCTCATCTGTCTCATTTATTCTCCTGCCCTTCCCATGTTTACAGTACTTCAGCCACTCTTACTTTCTGCCTATTTGTCAATCATGCTGAGCCTGTTGACTCCACAAGAACTGTACTTGCACTTCTTTCAGCCTGGAATATTCTTCCTCCAGGTATTTATATGTGCTTTCTATGTTCAGTTGAATTACATACTATGTGAACAGGTGGCAATGTTAAATTTAAATTTATTTACAGTTATAAAAGGAAAAAAATCTAGATCTAAGTCTTCCCTCTACTGAAATTCTACATAGCCCTCAAATGGAGTGACTGCTTCCAGTTTATACAGTGAAGATACACCTACACACACACACACTCTCTCTCTCTCATTTGTCATTGTGTATATTGATTACGTTTATGTATGGTTGTGTGTGTGTCGTTATACTGCCCTACCCCTTAGTAGAGGTCATCCCCATCCCTGCTGTTGCTGCTGCTAAGTCGCTTCAGTCATGTCCGACTCTGTATGACCCCATAGACGGCAGCTCACCAGGCTCCCCCGTCCCTGGTATTCTCCAGGCAAGTACCACTTGGCAAATTTTTCCAAAGTAGTATCCTTTTTAGAGGAGAGAAAAGATGGTAAAATTTTCTGTTCCTTTTCTCCTAAGAATGCTTCTGGTTTTTAATAGTTGGGGTGGAAGGATAAACACCAAATTTGCGTAGTCAAAGTAAGTACTTGTAAAATAGACAATAGATGTGTAGAAATCACCCCAGATTGGAGCAGTGTCAACAGCATAGACAGATACACAGATGGAGTATATGATAAAACAGTAAAGAAAAGTAATGGATAGAATAAACTCCAACATATGTCAAATAGGAGTTCTACAATAAAGAAGAGAAAAAGGAGCAGAGGCAGTAGTCTGAGATATACAGACTATCAGGTTTTCATAGTTGAGGAAAGATGGGAATTTCCAGATTAGAATAACAGGCTTTGTGTGAGCAGGATGAATTAAAACAAATTCACACCTAATCATATCATGATAAAACTGCAGAACATCAAAAACAGAGAAAATTTTAGCAACTGGCTGACATTAGACTTCTCATCAGTAGCTATAGACTGCAGCAGGAAATGGAATAATACCAACTGAAAATCACATCTGAATTTTTCATTTAGGAAGTAAGAATGAAGTAAAGGTATTTCCATTCAGTCTGAGAGAATTAACCATTCACAGATACTCCTTGAAAGATTATTAAAAAATATTCTTCTGTGCGTACATGCTCATAACTCAGCCTCAAATAAAGGAATGGAATGCAAAGAGCAGTGGTAAAATAATAAATTAGCAAGCATGTTGGTAAATCTGTAAACCTAGTTATAAAAATGTGATTACCAGTCCTGCTGACCATAAAGCAAAAGAGTGGGTTAAAAACAGTACTAATAGACCATAAGAGCTTGGAAGATATATGTCGAAGCAGAAAGGAATTATAAATTTAAGGTCTTTTAATCTTCAGGGAGCAGACGGAATATCTGTCAGTTGAACTTTTAATTGTGTTTTTGTTTACTTCCGTTTAAAATGCGGAAAATAACATCTACCTCAGGATTGTTGTAAGAATTAAAAGAATTAACACACAAAAAGTACTTAGAACAGTGACTGGCATATAATGAAGTGAAGTCGCACAGTGGTATCTGACTCTTTCGGACGCCATGGACTGTAAGCCTACCGGGCTCCTCTGTCCATGGCATTTTCCAGGCAAGAGTCCTGGAGTGGGTTGCCATTTCCTTCTGCAGGGGATCTTCCCAAGGGATCGAACCCAGGTCTTCCACATTGTAGACAGACGCTTTACCGTCTGAGCCACCAGGGAAGTCCTGGCATATAGTAAGCATTCAATACATATTTTCAGTTCCGTTCAGTCACTCAGTCACGTCCAGATCTTCATGACTCATGGATTGCAGCATGCCAGACTTCCCTGTCCATCACCAACTCCGAGAGCTTACCCAAACTCATGTCCATTGAGTTAGTGATGCCATTCAACCATCTCATCCTCTGTCGTCCCCTTCTCCAACCCACTTCATTCTTTCCCAGCATTAGGGTCTTTTCCAGTGAGTCAGTTCTTCGAATCAGGTGGCCAAATTTTGGAGTTTCAGCTTCACCATCAGTCCTTCCAATCAATATTCAGGAATGATCTCCTTTAGGATGGACTGGTTGGACCTCATTTCGGTCCAAGGGACTCTAAAGAGTCTTCACCACCACAGGTCAAAAGCATCAATTCTTTGGTGCTCAGCTTTCTTTATAGTCCAACTCTCACATCCATACATGACTACTGGAAAAACCATAGCTTTCACTAGATAGACCTTTGTTGGCAAAGTAATGTCTCTGCTTTTTAATATGCTGTCTAGGTTGATCTTAGATTTTCTTTCAAGGAGCACACGTCTTTTAATTTTATGGCTACAGTCACCATCTGCAGTGATTTTCAGTTCAGTTCAGTCGCTCAGTGGTGTCCGACTCTTTGCGACCCCATGAATCACAGCACTCCAAGCCTCCCTGTCCATCACCAACTCCCAGAGTTCACTCAGACTCACGTCCATCGACTCCGTGATGCCATCCAGCCATCCCATCCTTTCGTCCCCTTCACCTCCTGCCCCCAATCCCTCCCAGCATCAGAGTCTTTTCTGATGAGTCAACTCTTCGCATGAGGTGGCCAAAGTACTGGAGTTTCAGCTTTAGCATCATTCCTTCCAAAGAAATCCCAAGGCTGTTCTCCTTCAGAATGGACTGGTTGGACCTCATTTCGGTCCAAGGGACTCTAGAGTCTTCACCACCACAGTTCAAAAGCATCAATTTTTTGGCCCTCAGCTTTCTTCACAGTCCAACTCTCACATCCATACATGACCATTGGAAGAACCATAGCCTTGATTAGATGGACCTTTGTTGGCAAAAAAATGTCTCCGCTTTTGAATATGCTATCTAGGTTGGTCATAACTTTTCTTCCAAGGAATAAGCGTCTTTTAATTTCATGGCTGCAGTCACCATCTGCAGTGATTTTGGAGCCCCAAAAAATAAAGTCTGACACTGTTTCCACTGTTTCCCCATCTATTTGCCAAAAAGTGATGGGACCGAATGCCATGATCTTAGTTTTCTGAATGTTGAGCTTGAAGCCAATTTTTTCACTCTCCTCTTTCACTTTCAACAAGAGGCTCTTTAGTTCTTCTTCACTTTCTGCCATAAGGGTGGTGTCATCTACATATCTGAGGTTATTGATATTTCTCCCGGCAATCCTGATTCTACCTTGTGCTTCTTCCAGCCCAGCGTTTCTCATGATGTACTCTGCATATAAGTTAAATAAGCAGGGTGACAAGATACAGCCTTGATGTACTCCTTTTCCTAATTGGAACCAGTCTGTTTTTCCATGTCCAGTTCTAACTGTTGCTTCCTGACCTGCATATAGGTTTCTTAAGAAGCAGGTCAGGTGGTCTGGTATTCCCATCTCTTTCAGAATTTTCCACAGTGATTTTGGAGCCCCCCCAAAATAAAGTCTCTCATTGTTTCCATTGCTTCCTCATCTATTTGCCATGAAGTGATGGGATGGGATGCTATGATCTTAGTTTTCTGAATGTTGAGTTTTAAGCCAGCTTTTTCACTCCTCTTTCACTTTCATCAAGAGGCTCTTTAGTTCCTCTTTGCTTTCTGCCATAAGGGTGGTGTCATCTGCATATCTGAGGTTATTGATATTTCTCCTGGCAATCTTGATTCCAGCTTGTGCTTTATCCAACCTGGCATTTCATGTGATGTACTCTTCATATAAGTTAAATAAACAGGGTTACCATATCCAGCCTTGACATGGTTTTTTCCTGATTTGGAACCAGTCTGTTCCATGTCCATTTCTAACTGTTGCTTCTTGACCTGCATACAGATTTCTCAGGAGGCAGGAAAGGTGGTCTGGTATTCCCATCTCTTGAAGAATTTTCCAGTTTATTGTGATCCACACAGTCAAAGGCTTTGATGTAGTCAATAAAGCAGAAGTAGATGTTTTTCTGGAACTCTCTTGCTTTTTCAATGATCCAACAGATGTTGGCAGTTTGACCTCTGGTTCCTCTGCCTTTTCTAAATCCATCTTGAAAATCTGGAAGCTCTTGGTTCACATATTGTTGAAGCCTGGCTTGTAGAATTTTGAACATTACTTTGCTAGAGTGTGAGATGAGTGCAATTGTGCGGTAGTTTAAACATTCTTTGGCATTTCCTTTCTTTGGGATTGAAATGAAAACTGATCTTTTCCAGTCCTGTGGTCACTGCTGAGTTTTCCAAATTTGCTGGCATACTGAGTGCAACACTTTTACAGCATCATCTTTTAGGATTTGAAATAGCTCAACTGGAATTCCATCATCTCCACTAGCTTTGTTAGTAGTGATGCTTCCTAAGGCCCACTTGACTTCATATCACAGGATGTCTGTCTCCCAGTGAATGGTCATGCCATCATGGTTATCTGGGTCATGAAGATCTTTTTTGTGTAGTTCTTCTGTGTATTCTGTCCACCTCTTAATATCTTCTGCTTCTATTAGTTCCATACCATTTTCATTCTTTGTTGTGCCCATCTTTGCATGAAATGTTCCCTTGGTATCTCTAATTTTCCTGAAGAGATCTCTAGTCTTTCCCATTCTATTGTTTTCCTCTATTTCTTTGCATTGATCACTGAGGAAGGCTTTCTTATCTTTCCTTGCTATTCTTTGGAAATCAGCATTCAAATGGGTGTATCTTTCCTTTTCTCCTTTGCCCTTAGCTTCTCTTCTTTTCTCAGCTATTTGTAAGGCCTCATCAGACAACCATTTTGCCTGTTCACGTTTCTTTTTCTTGGGGATGGTCTTGATCCCTGCCTCCTGTACGTGTCACAAACCTCCGTCCATAGTTTATCAGGCACTCTGTCTATCAGATCTAATCCCTTGAATCTGTTTATCACTTACACTGTATAATCATAAGGGATTTGATTTAGGTCATACCTGAATGATCTAGTGGTTTTTCTTACTCTCTTCAATTTAAGTCTGAATTTTGCCCTAAGGAAATACATATTTTAGCTGTTTTTATGAACATTATCAAAGACATCGTATGATTTATTATAAAGTGGTAGAAAGAACAGTAAATACTAGCTTCTCTAAAAAAAACTAAGAGTTCGTATAAGAATATTAATATTAATATAGACCAAAATAGTTGTTATGACAAAAGGGCTTTATTGCAAATAATAGAACTTTTTACGTAACGAAAGAATGAAAGATTCACTACCAGAAAAGGAATCCTGAACCGATGCTCACGAAAAAAACTCAAGCAAAACGTGACAAAATAGGACAATATTACAAGGAGAAATTCAGAAGTCCTTAATCATAGTAGGCTATTTTTTCAGAAACTGATAAAATAGATTTTAAAAGTTAGGAATGATAGAGATGGTTTATGTGTTTGTTTTTATTGTCATTCATACAATACTTTTTCTTCCAGTTTTATTGAACTATAATTGACATATTGTTTAAGATGTTCAACGTAATGATTTGACTTATTATCACAGTTAGTTTAGTGAACATCCATCACCCATTTCACTTTTCTGTTGTTCTTTAGTCTCTCAGTTGTGTCCTACTGTTTGCTACCCCCTGGACTGCAGCACACAGGCTTCCCTGTCCTCCACCATCTTCCAGAGCTTGCTCATTTCACATAGATATAAATAAAAGGAAACAAATTTTCCCTGTGATGGGAGCTGTTAGCTTTCTCTCTTAACAGCTCATATATAACATACCACAGTATTAACTATATTCATCATGTTGTGTGTCACATACCTAGTACTTACTTGTCTTATGACTAAGGTGTGTACCTTTTGACTACCTTCATCTCATTCCTCCTTCCCACTACTATGTGCCTCTAGTTGTGTTCCATAGTGGCTGCACCAATTTATATTCCCACTAGTAGTGCATAAAGATTCTCTTTTCTCCATATCCTTGTCAACACTTGTTGATTCTTCTCATTTTGATAATAGCCATTCTGACCACATATGAGGTTTTGATTTGTATTTCCCTGATTATCAGTCATTTGAGCATCTTTTCATGTGCCTGCTGGCTATCTGTATATCTTCTTTGGAAAAATGTCTGTTGAAACCCTCTGCCCATTTTATAATCAGGTTGTTTGGTTTTTTGATGTTGAATTGTTTACATTCTTTGTATATTTGGGATATTAACTCCTTACTAGACATATCATTTTGAAATATCTTTTCCATTCAGTAGACAGTAGTTTCCTTTACTATGCAAAACTTTTTTAGTTTGATATATTTCCATTTATTTATTTTTGCTTTTGTTTCCCTTTCCTGAGAAGATAATATCCAAAAAAAATATTACTAAGTCAGATGTCAAATATCTTACTGCCTATGCTTTCTTCTAGAAGTTTTATGGTTTTAGGTCTTACATTGGAATTAGAGTGTGAAACTCCAGTTTTGTTCTTTCTCAAGACTGTTTGGATATTTGAGTATCTTTTTTGTTATAAAGTATAAAATATTTAGAATTGAGTGATAATAAAAACATGTCAGCACTTACAGGAAAAAATTTATACCTAAACATGGCATGATAGTGAAAGCATTCATAGTGGATTTACATTTATCAGTGCATATATTTTAAAAGGATGGCTAAAAACTAACAAGCTGAACATTCAACTCAGAAAGATAGAAAAAGAACAATAGAACAAACCATAAAAAGTAGAAGGAAATAAGAAAAATATAAACCGAAAAATATTACATAGAAATGGTTCAATTAAAAGAATAATAGGATCTCATTCACCCCTTAGCCTACAGACTCCAACTTAATCTGCAATAACTCTTAGAAAAAAAACTGTAGTCTGTGACACCTTAGACGAGTAATTTTAAACCTCTCTGGGTCTAGGTTTTCTTCAGTTCTTAACTTCTGATTTGGGACCAAATCAGAAGGTGTGCCAAGTGTAAAGTATATTTATTAAGAAGCAGCGTGATACTGGCCTAAACCTGCTTGAACTTTAAATTAATTTATTAGTAAATAATCATAGCATCTTGGCTAATAGAATGATCTTTGTGGCTAAATGGCTGGATTTAGATCCTAACTATACCACTTACTAGCGCTGGAGCTACAGATAAATTTTATGACCATTTTGTGCATTTGTTGTCTCATCTGCAAAATGGGAATAAGAATGACTTATCTCAGAGGTGTGCAGATTAACTAGTTAATATAACATTTAAAACAGTGCCTAGCCCTAAAGGCACTTTTTAACTGTTAGCCATCATCATCACCATTGTTGATTATACTTCTAAACATTATTATCTATTGAAAGATATCTTCATTAGTTCAAGAAAGGACTTCTGGGAGCCTTACCAGAAAGTCCAAATAGAATTTTTAAAGCAGTCCCGATTCAGTGATATTACATTTATCACTAGTGTTTTGTGAAACTACATTTAAAGGGAATCAAGTACACAATTATTGGAGAAGGAAATGGCAACCCACTCCAGTGTTCTTGCCTGGAGAATCCCAGGGATAGGGGAGCCTGGTGGGCTGCCATCTATGGGTTGCACAGAGTCGGACACAACTGAAATGACTTAGCAACAGCAAGTACACGATTGTTAATCGTATATAGCATAGCAAGGAAGAGCACGTAGAATCCATAGTACTTTCAGTTCAGTTCAGTCACTCAGTCGTGTCCGACTCTTTGCGACCCCATGAATCGCAGCACGCCAGGCCTCCCTGTCCATCATAAACTCCCGGAGTTCACTCAGACTTATGTCCATCGAGTCAGTGATGCCATCCAGCCATCTCATCCTCTTTTGTCCCCTTCACCTCCTGCCCCCAATCCCTCCCAACATCAGAGTCTTTTCCAATGAGTCAACTCTTCGCATGAGGTGGCCAAAGTACTGGAGTTTCAGCTTTAGCATCATTCCTTCCAAAGAAATCCCAGGGTTGATCTCCTTCAGAATGGACTGGTTGGATCTCCTTGCAGTCCAAGGGACTCTCAAGAGTCTTCTCCAACACCACAGTTCAAAAGCATCAATTCTTCGGCGCTCAGCCTTCTTCACAGTCCAACTCTCACATCCATACATGACCACTGGGAAAACCATAGCCTTGACTAGACGGACCTTAGTCGGGAAAGTAATGTCTCTGCTTTTGAATATACTATCTAGGTTGGTCATAACTTTTCTTCCAAGGAGTAAGTGTCTTTTAATTTCATGGCTGTAGTCACCATCTGCAGTGATTTTGGAGCCCAAAAAAATAAAGTCTGACACTGTTTCCACTCTTTGCCCATCTATTTCCATGAAGTGATGGGACCAGATGCCATGATCTTCGTTTTCTGAATGTTGAGCTTTAGGCCAACTTCTTCACTCTCCACTTTCACTTTCATCAAGAGGCTTTTTAGTTCCTCTTCACTTTCTACCATAAGAGTGGTGTCATCTGCATATCTGAGGTTATTGATATTTCTCCCGGCAATCTTGATTCCAGCTTGTGTTTCTTCTAGTCCAGCGTTTCTCATGATGTCCTCTGCATATAAGTTAAATCAGCAGGGTGACAATATACAGCCTTGACGTACTCCTTTTCCTATTTGGAACCAGTCTGTTGTTCCATGTCCAGTTCTAACTGCTGCTTCCTGACCTGAATACAGATTTCTCAAGAGGCAGGTCAGGTGGTCTGGTATTTAGCATATGTTAATTGCTAATAAAATGGGATGAAATAAGGAAAAGTGATTATTAAATAAGTGGAAAACTCTTGGTGTGATAGAGTCTACTCAGTAGTCTTTGATAACTGATCCAAATGTTATTCTTTGAGACATTAAAATTCCTCCTATTTAACAATTGAAATGTCTTTTATTTAAAAGCATAATTCCTGGGTGCTTCTCTGATGGCTCAGTGGTTAAGAATCTGCCTACCAATGCAGGATACCCAGGTTTAATCCCTGATCTGGGAGAGTCTCACATGCCTCAGAACAACTAAACCTGCCCCATAACATTTTTTAAAAATTTATTTATTAATTGAAAGATAATTGCTGTGCAGAATTTTATTGGTTTCTGCCAAACATCAACATGAATCAGCCACAGATATACATATGTCCCTTCCCTCTTGAACCTCTCTCTCATCTCCCTCCCTATCCTACCCCTCTAAGTTGTTACAGAGCCCTGGCTTGAGTTCCCTGAGTCATAATAGCAAATTCCCATTGGCTATCTATTTTACATATAGTACTGTAAGTTTCCATGTAACTGTCTCCATACATCCCATCCTCTCCACCCTCACCCTCGTCCCGTGTCCATAAGGCTGTTCTCCATGTCTCTGTTTCCATTGTTGCCCTGCAAATAATTTCATCAACTTTTGCACCAGTACTCTGGAGCCCAGGAAGTGCAACTCCTAAGCCCTCGAGCCGTAACTGCTGAAGCCTGCGTGGTGCTCGAGAGCACATGCTTTGCAGCAGGGGAAGTCACCACAGTGAGAAGCCCTCGTGCAACTGGAGAGGATCCCCAGTAACTGCAACCAGAGAAAAGCCTGCGCAGCAACAAAGACCCAGCACAACCAAACATAAATAAATGGAATCATATATATATAAAAGAAAAACAAAACATAAGTTGTTCCATGAGAAGATTGACATTAATGCTAAATCCCCTTACAATAATCAGAATGCTTAGAATGACCTAAAACACCTAGTAAAAATTCAAATAAAGCAGTCTTTTGCTATTTCTCACCTAGCACTACTGACTGCTTGTGCTAAAAATGCGAAAAATAATTACAGGTTAAAAGAACAAAGTAATATGGCGGAGCTTTATTGAATGGAAGTAGCTTAATTCAAAATTCAAGAAGTTAGTATTAATCTTTAGGTAAAGATTAATACTGTTTTATGAAATAAAAGTATATAGAATAGTTTTCATTTGTGGTTTTTCTATTAAAAATACCTTTTTTGAGAGACAGATTTTAATGAACTTATTTCCCCAAAGTTCTCTAAAATCATAAGTAAAATATTATTTCTCTTTTCCCCATTCATCTTCTATTAAATAAACTGTTAAGCATATTGACTTATTCTATTTGGAATTTAAGGATACCAACAAATCAAATAATGAAAAGTTAATGACAAAGAGGTAACTAGGACTTTAGCAAAATTTCTAGACCACAAGTTTTTCTGTTTGGGGCATTAAAGACTATTATGAGATAAAAATTTAGTTGTGACATAATTTTTTGAGAGAACGTATAAGTTCCAAAGTAACAACAAGGGAAATTATTGTTAAAGTAGTTTCTGAACCACCTTGGTCAATCAAATTATAAATTTCCTCTAGAAATAGAAGCAAATGAGAGTAATGGAGTACAAATTAAATGAAGAAAAAAATGTAAACCAGCAATGAATAGTCTGTTCCAGACAATATATTTTTTAATGTGTTAATAAATCACACTTAAATTTTAAAGAAGTTGCCTTCATATTATCTCCATATTTGATTTCATCTGGAAGTATTGGATCCTCCTGCAGTATTATCTAGAACTATGCCATCCAGTACATGTACATGTTGAACATGTGGGGTGGGGCTGATCTGAATTGAAATGTGTTATAAGTAAGAATACACACCAGATATTAAAATCTTAGTTTGGAAAAAATAATATACATAATAATTTATATAGATTGTGCGTTAATATAAGA
The DNA here is from genome assembly GCF_014754425.2 of Oryx dammah. Classification (NCBI taxonomy): domain Eukaryota; kingdom Metazoa; phylum Chordata; class Mammalia; order Artiodactyla; family Bovidae; genus Oryx; species Oryx dammah. Next base: position 79,985,563 of record NW_024070212.1, read on the forward strand.
ATATTTGAGTATATTGGGTTAAATCAAATATTCAAATTTGACTCTTTTTCCTGTTATAAAAATTTTGTTAGTAGATTTTAAATTAATAAGTGACTCATATTTTATTTCTTTTGGAAAGTGTGAGCTTGTTTTTCATGTTGCATTGTACCAAACAATTTTTTAGAAAAGTAGTAACTACCAGTTGTTGAGCAAATGGAGCTATATTAAAATGTGTAGTGTGAGAAGGTGCCAATGTTTGTACATGATAAAAAGTGAATTTTCTTCACTGATTTTCATTAGTAGTAAAGAGTTTGGATTATTCATTCATTTGCTTCTTTATTCATTTAGTAAAAGGCCAGTATATGTAAAGCACTGAGAATCTCTAACTATGCTAATGTGTCCTCAAGTATGAGGACTAAGTCAGTATGCATTTTTAAACTGAAGTTTAAAACCAGAATTGAAAGAGACACGTGTACCCCAGTGTTCATCGCAGCACTGTTTATAATAGCCAGGACATGGAAACAACCTAGATGTCCATCAGCAGATGAATGGATAAGAAAGCTGTGGTACATATACACAATGGAGTATTACTCAGCCATTAAAAAGAATACATTTGAATCAGTTCTAATGAGATGGATGAAACTGGAGCCGATTATACGGAGTGAAGTAAGCCAGAAAGAAAAACACCAATACAGTATACTAACACATATATATGGAATTTAGAAAGATGGTAATGATGACCCTGTATGCAAGACAGCAAAAGAGACACAGATGTGTAGAGCGGACTTTTGGACTCTGAGGGAGAGGGAGAGGGTGGGATAATTTGGGAGAATGGCATTGAAACATGTATACTATCATGTAAGAAGCGAATCGCCAGTCTATGTTTGATGCGGGATACAGGATGCTTGGGGCTGGTGCACAGGGATGATCCAGAGAGATGATATGGGGTAGGAGGTGGGAGGGGGGTTCATGTTTGGGAACTCATGTACACCCGTGGCAGATTCATGTCAATGTATGGCAAAACCAATACAGTGTTGTAAAGTAAAATAAAGTAAAAATAAAAATTAAAAAAAGGAAAAAAAAAGAAAAAGAATGTAAAAAAATTTTTTTAAGTTGATTACAATATTGTGATCTACAGCATAGTGATTCAGTATATTTGCAGATTATATTCCATTACAATTTGTTAGAAGATAATAGGTATCATTCCCTATGCTATACAGTGTATCTCACTGTCTTATATATAATTGTCTGTGTCTGTTCATCCTAAACCACTAATTTTCCCTCCCCTTTCCGCTTTCCCCTTTGGTAACCACAAGTTTGTTTTGTCTGTGAGTCTGTTTCAGTTTTGTATATACATTCATTTATTATCTTTCAAATTCCACTTATAAATGACACCATGAAGTATTTGAAATATCTTCAAAGGCCCTAAAGGTATTTCCAAGAGTTTACTAAATCATTTAGCATTTAAGCAGTCAGGTACTTTTGTCCCTAAAATTGTATTTGATTTACTGTGCTATCATGAGGAGCTCACTATTTTCTAGATATTAGTACCAACAATTCCTTGTTGTTAACTGTGAGACAAAAAAATAGGAGTTAATAATATAAACTGGAAACTTTAATAATTTTTATTAAACTATTTGATGAAAGCATCCTTTATCAAGTAAAGTTTATATTATCCAGTTGGGTTTATCTAGTTTTTCTTTTTAATATACTAGGCCCCAATAGAAATTTTATTCAAAAGAGTGTTTCTTCTGCATAATATAATCATGAATAAAAAATTAGAATGGAAAAAAATAAAAATAAAAAATTAGAATGGGAAATTAAAAAAAGAAACAAAGTACCCATTGCAAAGTTCTTCACAATATTGCAAAAATTTTCTCATACCAAATTTCAGGATACTTTGTCATTAACTAGTCTTCTTTCATTTGTCTACCCTTTTATTTTTTATTTAAAATTTGGTGATCTAAATTCTATTTAAAGTTTGACAATTTTACTTTATGTTCCTTTTGTTGCACACATAGGAAAGAGGGAAAACTTGATTCACCTCAGGATAAACAAAAGAATGGAATCTACTGTGCAAGACAATGAGTAAGTTTGTTTTTGCTGAAATAATATACAGCTGTCTTAAAAAGGTCATATTTGTTACAGTGATATTTTAAGATAAATCATTTATTTTGAGAAATGAATGATTTATAGAAATGTTTATAGTTCATAGAAATGAATACACAGTTTGTAGAACTATTTTTTCTTAAAGAAATAACACACTTTATTTATGAGATGTTTTAACAGTGTTCATATGATGGTGATATGCATGCACGCATGCATGCTACGTTGCTTCAGTCGTGTCCAACTCTGCAACTCTATGCACAGCAGCCCATCAGGCTTCTCTGTCCATAGGATTCTATAGGCAAGAATACCGGAGTGGGTTGCCACTTCCGTCTCCAGTGATGGTGATATATGATATCTTAATTTTAATACCCATTGAGCCCAGTTCCCCACGTCTATGCTTAAGAAACTAACTTAGGGTAAAACTGAGGGAAACACCCTCTTTGGATGGAGAAGTAATATATTAATTAACAACATGAGACCATAAGCCCCCAATGGGTAGATACGTCGTTTTCCTCATCTTTACCCATCCTTCACATTGTATGGCACAAAGAAGATACAGCTGGAAAAGTAATGGATGGATGGAGAAGTAATATTTTAGAACATAATGTCTAACAAATAACTGGTTCAGGAGCTAGGAACATAGTGAAGCCAGCAGAGTAAGTAATCTAGAGGAACCCAGAAGGCTTATTGGCCATCAGTCAACAATTTTCATATTGGCCAGTCAATAGTGCCTTGAATAAAATCATTCTGTGTAGAAAGCTACTGCCTGTATATTCTGGAAAGAATATTTATATCTATCCACTAAGGCTTGAAAAATTGAAATAAGCAGAACAGGGAGTTGAATTTTCATAGTAGTTCATGTGTTCAGCTCATTTACTTTTCCAGCTGTATCTTCTTTGTGCCATACAATGTGATGGATGGGTAAAGATGAGGAAAATGAAGTATCTACCCATTGGGGGCTTATGGACTCATGTTGTAAATTAATATACCTTCCCTAGCTTAGAAGTGGGTTATAGGTTATGTTTCAAAATATTATTTATTTATTTAAATTGAAGTACAGTTGATTTACAGTCTTGTATTAGTTTCAGATGTACAGCACAGTGATTTAGTTTTTTATATGTGTGTGTGTATTCTTTTCAGATTCTTTTCCATTATAGGTTGTTACAAGATATTGAATATAGTTCCCTATGCTATACAGTAGGTCCTTGTTGTTTATCTGTTTTATATATAGTAGTATGTATCTGTTAATCCTAAACTGCTTATTTATCCCTGCCTTCCTCCCCCACTTCTTCCTTGATAACCATAGTTTTATTTTCTATGTGAATGTGTTTCTGTTCTGTAAATAAGTTCATGTCATTTTTTTAAATTCCACATATAAGTGATATCATATGACATTTGTATTTATCTGACTTAACTTCAGTTAGTATCTCTAGGTCCATCCAGTTTTAAAGGGCATTCTTTCATTCTTTTTATGGCTGACTGATACTCCATTGGGTTTTACCACATGTTGTTTATCCATTCATCTGTCAGTGGACACTTAGATTGCTTCCATGTCTTGGCTATTGTAAATAGCTGTAAATGCTGCTATGAATATTGGGGTGCATGCATCTTTTTGAAATAGAGTCCTTTCCAGATATATTGCTGAATGATATGGTAACTCTATTTTTAGTTTTTTAAGGTGCCTCCATACTGTTTTTCATAGTGGCTACACCAGTTTACGTTCCCACCAACAGTGTAGGAGGGTTCCTTTTTCTCCACACCCTCTCCAGCATTGTTATTTGTAGACTTTTTGATGCTGATCATTCTGAGCAATGTAAGGTGATATGCACTGTAGTTTTGATTTGCAGTTCTCTAATTAGCAATGTTAAATGTCTTTTCACGTGCCTGTCATCTTTATGTCTTCTTTGGAGAAATGTCTATGTAGGTCTTCTCCCCAGTTTTTGATTGAGTTGTTTGTTTTTTTGTTAGCGACTTGTATGAGTTATTTCTGTAATTTGGAAATTAAGCTCGTTGGTTCCCTCATTTGCAAATGTTTTCTCCCAGTCTGTAGGTTGTCTTCTCATTTCATTTATGGTTTCCTTTCCAGTGCAAAAATGTATAATTTTAATTATAGCACATTTGTTTATTTTTGCTTTTATTTCCGTTACTCTAGGAGACAGATCAAAAAAAAATATTGCTGTGATTTATGTCAAAGAGTGTTCTGCATGTGTTTTTCTCTAAGAATTTTATAGTATTGAGTCTTATATTTAGGCCTTTAATACATTTTATTTTTGTATGTGGTGTTAGATAATGTTCTAGTTTCATTTTTTTACGTGTAGCCGTTCAGTTTTCCCAACACCACTCATTAAAGAGTATATATTTGTCTTTATTGTAGATTAATTGACCATAACTGCATGGGTTTATTTCTTGGCTTTCTGTCTTTTTCCATTGATTTATGTGTCTGTTTTTGTTCCAATACTTTACTGTTTTGATGAGTGTAGCTTTGTAGTATAGTCAGTGTGAAAGTGAAGTTGCTCAGTTGTGTCCGACTCTTTATGACCCTGTGGACTGTAGCCTACCAGGCCTCTCCATCTGTGGGATTCTCCAGGCAAGTTTACTGGAGTGGGGTGCCATTTTCTTCTCCATAGCTTTGTGGTATAGTACTGATTATACATATAGTCAGTATGTATAGCATTAATCAGTGGTAGTCAGGGAGTCTAATTCCTCCACCTCTATTCTTTCCTAAAATTGCTTTGGCTGTTCGGGGTCTCTTGTGTTTCCATACAAATTTTTAAAATTATTTGTTATAGTTCTGCAAAAAATGCTATTGGTAATTTGATACAGATTACATTGAATCTGTAGATTGCCTTGGGTAAGTATAGTCATTTTGACAATATCAATTCTTCCAGTCCAGAAACACAGAATGTCTTTCTATGTTTATATTGTCTTCAATTTCTTTGAATTAATCATCTTATAATTTTTGAAGTAAATCTTTAGGTAGGTTTATTCCTAGGTATTTTCTTCTTCTTGATATGATGGTAGATGGGATTATTTCTTTAATTTCTCTGTCTTTTGTTGTTAGTACATAGAAATGCAACTGATTTCTGTATTTTAAGTTTGTATCCTGCAGCTTTACCAACTCCTTGATGAGCTCTAGTAGCTTTCTTGTGGTGTCTTTAGGATTTTTTGCATACAGTACCATGTCATCTACAAACATTGACAGTTTTATTTCTTCATTTCCAGTTTGGATTCCTTTTATTTCTTTTTCTTCTCCAATTGCTGTGACTAGAACTTCCAAAACTATGTTGAATAAAAGTGGCAAGGGTGTGTGGTTACTAATCTTAGAGGAAATGCTTTCAGCTTTTCACTATTGAGCATGATATTAGCTGTGGATTTGTCACATATAGTCTTTATTATGTTGAGATATGTTCCCTCTGTGCCAACTTTTTAGAGAGTTTTTATCATAAATGGATGTTGAATTTCATCAAAACCTTTTTCTGCATCTATTGAAATAAATGAAATTTATTATTCAGTTTGTTAATATGGTGTAACACATTGATTTGCTGGCATTGAAAAATCTTTGCATCTCTAGGATAAATCCCATTTGATTATGAGGTATGTATTTCAGTGTATTGTTGGATTCAGTTTGCTCGTATTTTGTTGAGGATTTTTTCACATACGTTCAACAGTGGTATTGGCCTGTCATTTTCTTTTTTGTGTGATATCTCTGTCTAGTTTTGGTATCAAGGTCATGTTGGCTTCACAGAATGAGTTTGGGAGTGTTCCTTCCTCTGCAGGTTTTTTTAAATAGTTTCAGAAGAACAGGTTTTAAATGTTTGGTAGAATTTACCTGTGAAACCATCCAGTCCTAGACTTTCGGTTTTAGGCAGTTTTTAAATTACTAATTCAATTTCTGTACTTATGATTGGTCTGTTCATATTTTCTATCTCTGGTTCAGTCATGGGTCTGAATAATTTTTAAACCATTTGAATGAATCTTAGAATGCATTTTCCATACAAATTGTGTTGTAATTTGTGGTTAAGACCTCATTTCAGGCTACAAGTCTATTTTTTTCATAATGTAGGTAATGTATAGTATTAATCAGTGGTAGTCTGGGTAAAAAAAAAAAATATGGAGAATGCCACGTAGAGTATAATAGGGACAAAAATAAGAGTTTATCAAAGAGGTCTCCTAGTTTGACATCTATATATATCATCTCTACCCCTTTATTTTTTTATAGCTGCTTTCCCTAGTCATACTCCCCCCAGTCCAAATATTTTTATGTGCTCTATCCCACAAATAGATTTGTTATAAATTACTACTACTCCTTCCTTTAACCAAACTTCTACCTTCCTTGGTGAAACCAATTTCAGCTAGATATTAAGATAAAAGCATTATTTTTTAACTCACTTAATATATTTTAAAATAGACAATAGATGTACATAATAGAAACTCAAATTGTCCAAAGGGATATATAGAAATCAAGTGGCAAGCAATGATTTTTGAGTCACATATATTCTTGTTTCTGCTGCTGCTAAGTCACTTCAGTCATGTCCAACTCTGTGCAACCCCATAGACAGCAGCCCACCAGGCTCCCCCGTCCCTGGGATTCTCCAGGCAAGAACACTGGAGTGGGTTGTCATTTCCTTCTCCAGTACATGAAAGTTAAAAGTGAAAGTGAAGTCGTTCAGTCGTGTCTGACCCTTAGCGACCCCATGGACTGCAGCCTTCCAGGCTCCTCCGTCATTGGGATTTTCCAGGCAAGAGTACTGGAGTGGGGTGCCATTGCCTTCTCCAATATATTCTTGTTAGATTTCCTTTATTATTTTATAAAACCATTCAAAAGGCTTATATCTTTTAAATCTGAAATTAAACTCTTTCATGCTTTTAGATCAGTTTTAAGTGATTATAACATTTTATGATTTGTTTTGGCAATTGTATTAGATTACAGTTTTCCAGAGAAACAGAATGAATAGCAGATGTGCATACATATAGTAATGTAATAATGAGAATGAAATATAGTGTTATATAATGATTATTTATTAATAATGCATTATATATAATTACATATATAGGTAGACTTACTGTGAAGAATTGACTCATGCAAATATGGAGGCTAAGTCCTACAATGTACCATCAGCAAGCTGGAGACCCAGCAAAGCTAGTGGTGTAATTCCAGTCCAAGTCTAAAGGCCTAACCATCAGGAGATCCAGTGGTGTGAATCTCAGTTCAGGGGCAGAAGAGCAATGTCCCAGAACAATCAGACAGGCAGCAAACTCAACCTCCCACCCTCTACTTTTTCTTCTGTTCAGACCCTCAGTGGATTGGATGATACCCATTCACATTCGGGAGGACAATTTACTGAGCCAGTAAACTAAGACACAGGAGTCTGGTGGGCTGCATTCCATGGGATCGCAAAGAGTGGGGTACGACTGAGCGACTAACACTTACTAAACTAAGACAGTTACATAGTAGTGATTTTCTAACTCCATCATCCTATTAATTGGCCCTTTTTTAATTCATGAAGTCTTTGTATATGTATTTCATTATATGCAGTTTTATCACATCTACCACCACAGTCAAGACATAAAATAGTCCTCTTTGCTATATAAAGTGTATTTTCAGTCACTGGCTTATTCTCTTGTAGGCAGAAGAGTAACTTATTTCTATACTTACCAAATAAAGCCTTTTTAATAGTAATGTTATGCTAGAATCAGGTTCTGTTTTTTGTTTTTTATCTGTACAATTTAATTGTGACAATTAACCACAGTTCAGAACTCTGATTTTCTCTTCACTGTATTTTAAGTATTTGATCATACATAAGGATACTGACTTATGTATCACTTTCTACTTAAATGAAGGTATCTGGGTAACTTAGTAGAAAACGTTTATCTAAAACATAGGATGAAGGTATAATTATGCTTATTTCTGTAGGCAATCAAAGACTAAGAGGGAGACAAGTATTTACTTTTATTTTCAACTGTTTAAAATTCTTGACAGAAAAAAAATGGAAACTTTCTTCCAAACATCAGTATTAAGATAAGCATTCTCACTTTCACCACTAGTATTCAGTGTTTTACTGGAAATTCTAGCCATAGCAATTAGATAAGTAAAAAGAGTAAAAGGCATCCAACTGAAAAAGAAGAAATAAAACCATCTCGATTTGCAGATGACTTGAACCTCTTGATCCTACATAGAGAGACTCCTGAAGAATGCACAAGAAGCTATTAGTACTAATAAACAAAGTCAGCAAAATTACAAGGTATAAGATCAGTACACAAAAATCCATTGTGTTTCTATACACCTGCTGTGAACAATTTGAAAGAATTGAAGGAGGCAATTCTGTTTATAGTAGGATTTAGAAAAATAAATCCTTCCTGGTTTCCTTGGTGGCTCAGAGGATAAAGCGTCTGCCTGCAATGCAGGAGACCCGGGTTCAATCCCTGGGTCAGGAAGATCCCCTGGAAAAGAAAATGGCAACCCACTCCAGTACTCTTGCCTAGAAAATCCTATGGACGGAGAAGCCTGGTAGGTTACAGTCCATGGGGTCACAAAGAGTCAGACACGACTGAACGACTTCACTTCACTTCACTTCAGAAGAATAAAATATCTAGGAATAAATTTAACCACAGAGGTGAAAGACTTTGTACACTGGAAATTGCAAAGTATTGCTGAGAGAAATTGAAGAAGACCTAAATAAATGGAAAAACAATCTGCTTTCGTGGCCAGAAGATTTAATATTGTTAAGATATCTGTACCTCTACCCAAAGTGATCTACACACTTAATGTAATGCCTATCAAAATTCCACACCCTGTAAAAAACTATTCAGACATATAAATGATTGAGGTTCTGATACATGCTGTATAGCATGATGAACCTTGAAAACATGGTAAGTGAAATAAGCCGAATACAAAAGGATGAATGTTATACAATTACACTTATGTGCAATATCTAGAGTAGGCAACTTTAAAGAGACAGAAAGTATTTCAGAGATTACCAGAGGCTAAGGGTTATTGTTGAATGTTACGGAGTTTCTGTTTGTGGTAATGGTGGTGGTTTAGTTGCTAAGTCGTATC